>NC_031980.2:19431219-19576219 GCF_001858045.2 Oreochromis niloticus
TTCCAAAACTTTGGGGAAAAAAGTGCATTTATTTGAAAAAACATGTCTTACAAATTAAGTGTTTCCATGAACTAAACCTGCCACAGTCCCATGTGGCAAAAATTAAAGCAAGAGGAGGGGTCAAGATCTTCTTAGTTTTTCTTGTATTTAAGATTAAATAATAATTAAAAACTTAAGAATGATGCAAAAAAAAGTGTTTTAGAAAATAATCCCATCTCAAGGCTTGACTTTAGTTGCATCACATTTCAGTGTCAGTTTTTTTGTGGTTTCTGCCTGTTGTTTGTTCTGATCCTGGAGATTAATGTGTTGAAATTTGTGATCAGTGGTTGTGTGTTGAGTTCAAATAAACTTCTGCGTTTTTAGATTTTTTTTCTTTTTTAATCACACCCATTTTAGTCCATTTAAATCTATCTGAAATCAGATCCACCCTTGCTTCTGAGAACTAATGAACCCTTACCAAAGAGAAAAAACATGAAATCATCTACATCATTATCAGGGCACAAGGTTTGTAGTCTGTGCAGGAAACTGAGTTTACAGATGTATTCTAGGTTGGGTTGTTTTTTGTTTTTTTTGTTATTATGGTAACAATTTTACTTTAATAAAGTCAGGAAAACTTCCTGATTTGCTGTCTTCACTCGAGTCCCTAAAGATGCATTTCTAGGACTTTTCTCTGAGATGATCCACTTTCTGTCATCTAATTAAGTACAGCATAGATTTATCTTAACAAGCCGTGTCCCTTCCTAATTAATCACCGTCATGACGACAGCTTTACCCTCCCTCTAAATATCCCCTGAAACTGCTGTGCTGTTTAGTTTTCATGAATATTTCAGTGTTTTGCCCTCTTCCTGTGCGCCTTGTTGCTCAGTCCTCTGAGAATTTAAAAACTCACCTGTGGGGTTTTTTTGCTTTTGTGAAGTTTTGGTTTTTCAGTTTGTAGTCATGTCTGCAGTCGTATTAGCAGCCTTCCAGCTGAGGTCGTACATCGTGACTGGAAAAATTCACAAAGGGAGGGGACTCAATTCCAGGACACCAGGAAGAAGAGTAAAATCTAGATCTTTAGTCCAAAACTTAGGTCCAACGTAGTAGTATTGCAAAGACTATGTAAAGTTACAGAGTGTTATCTGCTGAGATGTATAATGTGTAAAAGTTGCCAACACTCTGCTGACTCAAACACCGCAGCGCTCCAAACCTCCTTTGGGATTAACATCAGCACAAAAACTGTATGCCAGGAGCTTCATGGCATGGTTTCCATGGATGAGCAGATCCTGTAGATGTAATGTGTAGGTGGCCCTCCACATAGTGTATATACTGGGGACTGACTTGTTAAATAAACACAGTTGGCGTATTAAAAAAAAAAAAAGATTACTAAATAAAAATGAGACCAAAAGAATCCAGAACCATGATAGTGGCACCATAATCATAATTACTGTCTAACACTTGAACACCGGTTCTCAAATTAACACATATTAAACTGTATGTAAATATCACAGAGGTTTTGCTTTCTGCAACATTAGCAATGTAATATTGAAAAAGACTCCAAGGATCTTGCAGAAAACCCCCTGCAAGTCTCAAAACACCAATTTCTTCTCAAAGAGAAAACAAATTTTGTTGCTGCACGACCAAACAAATCAAACTGCTCTTTTAAAGATCAAGCTGTCTCTGGCTGCCGTAGATAAAACTCTGCCTCCTATAAAGTCTTTATAGAGAAAATATCAAGCATACAGTATGAAAGCTGCTTAATGTGACCTTTTGGATCTTTCCTTCATTTCTCTTTTAGCCTTCTTTTCTATTTTTAATGTCTTCCTTGATGAGTGCTTCTTTATATCTCCATATTCTATCGTAAATGCACAGTGGGTTTTCGAAATGACTTTACAAACAGTTTCTCGTTCATTTTTCTCATGACATTTTTGTATTTGTATGTCTTAAGTGTTAATGAGAAGTGTGTGTCTGCAACCGCACAGCTGAAACTATTCAGAATTAACACTGTGCACATGGACCAGTGCACCAACATGAGTGGGTCATGCATTTGTTCGTTCAGCTGCTGATGTGGTGTGAATAGCATGAATGTAGTGCGGCAGCAGCAGCTATAAGAGAAAAGGTCAAGACATGATAAGAAGGTGGCGAAGATAACAGAAACCCTCCTGACCATCTCTCATTTCTGTTTTTGGGACATATGAAATCCTAAAACCTCAGACTCTTGCTGAGAGATTCTAAGTCATCATCTTATCACAGACTTCACCTTCACCAAGAAGATGAAGCACCTCCAGAAAATCCACATGAACACTGTGTTACAGGTTTGCTGCTGACATATTGGAGCAGTCGTGGCTGTCCAGCGTCTCATATCAGCTTAACCATGCAGCGGATTTTCTCCCTGCAGATTGTCATGATGTTTTGTGTGTGTGTGTGTTTGTTTGTAAGCCTGAGAAATGGCAGGTGTGTTTGTCCGTAAGCTGGAAACCATCTGTCCGTGTGATCTGAAACAAATCTGAAAATGAGATAAATGCCACTGGTGACACAGCGCTCCCTTGCTTTTCCTGTGGGTGTGACTGAGGGTCCTTCTGCTCAGCGAAGGGTTGCTGATGCTGTGGCACTCAGGCGCAAAATAGCTGGTCACTAAACACTTGGCCTCAGTATGCTCCTGCTCAGAGGAAGAGCTGTTTTAGCACCAGCTCAGTCAGCTTGAACAAAAGATTTATATATACATACAAATATGTATAAATATTTTATCAGTAAAAAAGGATCCAACTTGAATTTTTCTTAAATAAAGATTAGCACAATAACATCAGCTATATTTTCCCTAACAAAAAAAAAAAACGACGAGCACAGACGTGACCCTGTGAGGCCCACATATCTCTAAAGAAGTTTTTAATTAGCTAAGACAGACAAGCATACACCCTGTTTTTGTAACTTCGGTCAATCAAATGATTTGTCAAAGATTCTAATACAACAGCCCGTTCTCAACCCCGAAGTGTAACATAACAACGATTTGTCAAGTCCAGAGGCGTTCCTGAGGAACGCGAAAGGTGAACTTCCGCGTTCTTATGCTATGCGCCAGGTTATAGATGAAATCCAGTCGAATGACGCTCCCGTGGTAATACACGTTCCACCATGTATTCCAGCCCTAACCATAACCTTATCCCTAACCTTAACTAGCACTTTAATGATGTTAGATAGTGTTTTCCAAAGTGATGTAAGTAAAACAAACGTACATGTGTAGATTCATTCCAAACAGTTTTCATGTTTCTTCATTTTTCCGATCTCATAACATAGGGACGTGTTGGGTGCCCGGAAGCGTAATATACGGACGATTTGTCACCTAGCGTAAAATGTTACGCCTCGGGAGTGAGAACGTGTTGAATACAAAAGTGCTGTTGGAGCCTGTACCTGATCAACTTCTCTGTTTAATTTTACAAGACATGGAATGATTCATCTTCAAAAAAGTGATTAGTAGGAGAAGTCATCACTTCACCCAGCTGTCTTTTTTAATTACAGATAACTCAATTATTTCATTAAATCCTTGAAAGAGTAGTTGTCGAACAGCTAACTAATTATCTGGACTAATCCATTTAAGGAGTTTTAGAGTGAATCATAGCACAGAAATAGACCCAGTGAAGGTTACAAAAGATTTCTTATCATTTCAGATTTACCTCTGCTTTTTCCCCTAGTCCTGTAGGATCTTTACCATACAGTGTATACCACCTTGAGGCAACTTGATGGGAAGTGATGGTTTATAAATAAAGCTGAAATTAAATGGTCTGTATAGCGCTTTACTAGTCCCTAAGGACCCCAAAGCGCTTTGCATATCCAGTCATCCACCCATTCACACACAGGTGATGGCAAGCTACATTGTAGCCACTGACAGAGGCGAGGCTGCCGGACACTGGCGCCTCTGACCAACACCAGTAGGCAACAGGTGAAGTGTTTTGTCCAAGGACACAACGACCGAGACTGTCCGAGCCAGGGCTCGAACTGGCAACCTTCCGATTACAAGGCGACCTCCCAACTCTTGAGCCACGATCGCCACCATTAAGAGCAGTGAAAGTACAGGCAGTGAAAGCTTTTCTGGCACTCTGGTTTATCCAATGCTCGTGTGCAAACAACCAGAAAAAGCTGCTGGCCTCTTAGCTTGAAAGGCTTAAGATATTGTTAACAGAATGTAGAGGACCCCATCAAAACAACACATGCTGTAAATTCCAAAGGAATCAGTCGGGTTAAGACTGCCTCAAGAGACAATAGCCAACGGCAGCCACATGATGGCAGTAATTTCCATTTTTAAATTTCATTGGGCAACCATGGATTGTCTTACTTGCCCTGATGCAATTCAACTGTTTGAATTACTCCAGGTGATAATGTCCTCTGTGACTTCAGTAAGCCCTTAGAGTTTATGGTGTCAAAGCAAGTTTCATATCTCATTGAATACAACATGACTTTCATTTTTTAAATGATAATTGCCATTAAAGCCAAAAAAAGAAGATAATGGGTGTGCTGTAGGGTGAGGTTATGTCCTTTCACTGCCCCTCGCTCGTAGCATCCAGTTTCAAAACACAAAGATTGCAACAGCCCCAAGCTCTTTTCCTTCATATTTTTACTTTCGTGTTCAGAATTTACTCTAGATCCCTAAAGTGATTATTGCACTAAGCACTTGAACAGTACAAAGCAGCAACCAGAATTTTGTTTGGTTCATACTGTAGATATTCTCTTACTTGAGCTGCAGAAAATGTTTGGCAAACAGGAAAAAAGATGATGAATCGCCTGTCTGATAAACTCAGAAGTACCAGCACAACAGCAAACCTAATATCTGACGAAACTGCAGATCAGCTTTTATCAGCATCACTTGGATCAGCTCCACTGGCTGTTCCACTCCAATGCCAGATTTTCTTTGGAGTGACCGCAATTTATCTGGAAGAGAAGCTGGCCTTCTCACCCGTTTTATACCATGACATAAAGAAAGCAGTCACTACTGCCATTTTATCTTTTTTTTTGTTATGTTAAATACTTAAAAGCTCAAATTTAGCTCTTAAAAGATGGATGCTTGATTTTTTTCCCCCCAACCCATCAATATACAAAATGCTAAGCTTCACTAAAATGAAAAAATTCATGTTATAAAAAATGGACTGAAGAGACTAATAACCTGAGTTAACTCAAAAGATACCTCATGAGGTTCTTGAAACAGTCCAAAATGCAAAAGCCACAACAAAACAGACCTGAGTCTGAATATGTAAGGGTAGATGACAGACACTGAGACAAAGACTAATGGGAAGACACCACTGACTGTATAGAAAAGGGGCAATTAGGAGGAGGGAAAACACCTGGGAAACAAGAACAGCTGAAACTGATCAAGAACAATAAACAATGTAAAATAAAAGACAAAACACAAGAGACAACAGAGTACTAAAATAAAACTGGAGGTAGCACATGGGGGGGGACAGATATGTACACTTAACAAGAAAGACAAGGACATGGGGGAGTCTAAAACCAAATAAGTATATTTGGTACTCAGCATGTAAACACAATAAAAATGTAACGTGAACTAAAGACTAAAAACCCTAAAAAAATAACCTGAAAAACAAAATTTTAAGAACTATAAACAAGATACAAGAGAAAAATCCAGGGAAAATTTGTACTGTGTTGGGGTAACAAGTTTTTAAGCTCACTGTCAAATAATGATAAAAAGTATTACCAAAACTAGAAACATGCTTGCAGCTAAACATGAAAAGAAGTTGTGTTTAATCAAAAAGACCTGTTTTCGTTTCCTAAAACGCCTCACATAAAAGTTCCTGTAACTGAGCTTTGATGGTTTAATTTTCCTGTTTTTGTTTCTTTTGCTTAAGTTCTTTTTTCTTTCTTTTCTAATTTAAATTTATGAGGGTGTCATGTCATAATTCTTGTGAACGGAAAAAAAAATACATATTCTGAAAATACTTCGATTTATTAGCAACCCAGTACACAGTAACTGAAACTGAGTGCATCTCTGTTTAATTGTGATCCTGGCATGTTTCTTTTATGTTTACTTGTCTGAGTTTTGTGCACAAAAGAACATTTGAGTTTATCACAGCTTAAAAAAAATAACAAATTTAAGCCAACAGTACAACATATGACTGGTTGCTTGAGCGTGTCACTCGCTTACGTTGGCACTGCGCTCTTTAGCGTGTGTTGCAGAAAGGAAAATGTCACCAGATGTTAAATTAATCAGAGCTTTTACACAACATGTTGATTTCTCTAAAGGCCAGTGTGAAAATAAAAAATCCATTATAACATTTTTGAAAGTTCTTCTAAGTTACAGAATCAAAACATCCTCCACAGGGGCTGCACAGCTGCTGACATAATGGTTTTTGTGATGAGAAGAGGCGAGGGCGGGGAAGAAAGGAAGGACAATTACTGTTTTATTGATTAAAGTGTAATGGAAAAGGAAAGCTCCTTTTGGTACACACTTTTAATTTTCTCAACTCTTAAATGCTTCCATCTTGTAAACATACACTATAAAGTGCCAGATCAAATGTTCCTGCTTTGAATTTTTCCCTGCTAATGTTTGATGTCACATATTTAATATGTGGAAGAAACTCACACAGTTTGTTGGCTCAAACTGAGCATTGAAGTGTTGCCTGATTTTTAGATATGTATAATTTTGTTTTAGCCTAGACTGTGGGAGGATATTCATGGTCTTATGTCTTTTTTTTTCTTGATCTCACAGGTTGGAAGGAACAGAGGAGAAGTTCAGGAACAGAGAGAGTCGTCCTGAGGATCTGCAGCTCATCGCCGAGCTCAAAGATATGGTTTCTGAGAGAGAAACTCTAGTCAAAAAACTGGTGGTAGGTAACAGCTAGTGAGGTAAAGTCTCAACCATAAGAAGTTATAGCTATAAATGTGAAGAGGAAAATGCATCCTCCCTTGTTTGTTTGCACAGTGAACAAAAATGATGAGTAATGCTTCCCAGAGCTTATCTGATTTATAGAGAAGGCATGGATAGTGTTGTCCAGACCCACAAAATATATGTTTAACCCTCCTGAAAACTCTAAGCTAAACATTTGAATAAACCCAACAAAAAAAATGTTTGCTGTAAAATTAAAAATCGCTCAGGTTGTGCTGATTTTCACAAGTTACTTTTCTAACAACACTGATTTTATACTCATTTTTTATACTATATTTTATCTTAGATTTGAGGCTAAAGTGAAGCACCACATGGTTTTACTACAGAACCAGCTTTGAAGTCATCTTTTGAAGCTGTTTGGAAATGGCCAGTGCATTTTAAATAATAATTAAATGACGTTCATTGCACTAATCATCTGTCTGTCACTTCTGGCCACAGGCTAGCTAATGAGCCTCATCAAAGAACCAAGAGAACACCAAAAGAGAAAAGCAAGCCAGAGTGTGAGGAGCATTGAAAGCAAGCATTTAGCAATTTTTGATTCATGAAAGAACTTGTCTTACAATCAATAAAAAAAAAGCATTTGGTTCGTCCAATTCTAAATGCTTTCACGCTTAGCTGTGACCTTTTCAGTCAGTAGTTCACAGACACACAGCGTCAGATTAGTTTAGTAAAGGGTGGCTAACATTAGCAGTGCTAACACCAGCGTCTTGCAGGTTACCATTGACATGCCTGTGCAGAATCTGGGTACATTTTGCTCTGGTCGAGTAGTTATACCATGTAGTGACTTTGGCTGGGTGTGTAACATCTTATAAAATCTAACAGTTAATTGCCTTTGAATATTAACTTAATTATGAGTAGGTAGTTTAATCAAGCCGTATTTGCACTGATGACTGTCGAGGGCAGCAACATGTATTCGACTAGTCATACACACCCCTAAGATTAATAACTCATTACTCACAGAGTTTGACATGTTAAAAATAATGTACAGGTGAGGAGTCCTTCATAAAATGAACAGTCAGCAAAGGATTTGACTTAAAGAGAAGGTGCTAATTAGAATAGTGCAGGACCCAAGACAGAATCCTGAGGAACACCGCAAAGTTTCTTAATAAGAGTCCAAAACCTCATGTGACAATTTAAATGTTTAAAAATAAAATAAAAGAATTAAACTTGTCCAAACTTGGAAATATGCTAAATATATTCACATGTTGGCATTCAGAACTGCTCAGAAATATGTTGGAATTAGTCTTTATTTATACGTTGCATCACAATTTTCAGCACCATTGTCAGCCTTAGTTTCTCTCTTTTGGACAGTTTGAGACCTAATCTACTTCAGTTTATTAACACTGTGAGATTCATTGTTTTTGTCTGACACTCAGTGGTACTGAGGTGGTGACTTTTATTAATCAGGTTACATTTTTCATGCTGAGGCACTATTGCTGTCTGAGTCATGGAGTTGTCTCTGACAGTTTGGAGCGCTCGGGAGGTGAAAAGTTTATGCTAAAGTGCATAAAAGGTACCTCACAGGTGCAAAATTCTGATGGGCAGAAGAGTTTGGTTGTGAGAATTGCTGTTTTTAAGCAGTTTTCACAAAGACATGAAACTGTAGTGTCAAGTTTGTGTGCCACTCGGAAACGTTGCCAGACAGAGCTCATTAAATGTGTGATTTTCAGTCACTCCACACTCCCCTGAGTCCTCCGCAGCCTAACTGGCTGTCAGCTAACACGATTTTCTCCTCCAGGACGATAAAAAGTTCTACCAGCTGGAACTCGTCAACAGGGAGACCAACTTCAACAAAGTGTTCAACGCCAGTCCTAATGTGGGAGTTATCAACCCGCTCATTAAGGTAGGCCCTAATATCCTGTAACACGCCACACACAGGGGCGCTCTGATAAGCCTGCTCCATTATTTTACTGCATAGCAAAGATGATATCCACTCCAAGTCATTTCATGTACATCTGTGCTGATCAACCAACACCATCAGTGCTGAGGCTTTAAAATGGTACCACAGTAAATCATTTTAAGTAATACCTGTTAAGAATTACACCATTTTTGAGGTGACTGTCGTCCTTTAGCAAAGTTTACAGAGCAAGACATGAAGTTGTTTTACAGCAAAGAAAGGATCACGATGTTCCAGTAAAACTTTCAGAGTTTATGAGAGACAGCAGAAGGACAAGGGGAGAAAAAATCAATTTTATCACATTTATTCTTTTCTGTAAAATGAAGGTCGTCAAGGATGGAGTAAGAGGACAGGAAACGGCATGACGAACAGGAACTGTGGTGTTTCTTTCATTTCTAGATAATAGCACAGACTGAGGAGTGAGGGGGAGGCTGTCCAAGGTCTACATACCAAGATCTTGTTTGTTTGCAGCAGTTGAACCAAAGTGTCACAGTTCAAAAAGTGATTCTTATAGATTTCAATGCACCATAAAAACACCACAAAAGGAAAGGGCCTTTGGTTTTAATGAATGCAGTCAAATAAAATCAGGAAGTTTGATTGCAATTAAATTATGTCCCATTATTACCTTTAATTAAATAAATGCTGTTTCCTGTTAGTCGCTGTGGCTCAGTGTAATTATATAATTAGAGAATTTAAACCTAAAGCCAAAAGGACAATGGTGCTTTTCTGAAGCATTGATTTTGTGATCTGTTTAAAGCTGCTGAAAACAAACATTTCTGTTCTGTAAAGCACTACTCAAAAAATCAGTATATAGGATGTTGGTTTAGCGAAATAACCAGATAAGCAAAAGCAAGCATTAATTTAGATACCAGACTCCCCCGCCCCCAATGTTACTCAATATATTGCAACAAAAGGAAAAGCTCTGTATACTATATAAGGATAATTAAATGGCACAATTTTAGAAATCATTTAAATAACATTTATTTCTATTATAATAATATTTGATAACTGAAACAATTTAATTTGTGTAAAAAGGTTCAATAAATACCTTAAAATCAATTGTTTATTAGAGACTTGGTTTTTCTTTCCTTCCTGTCACACCGGCATCGTATTTTCTCGTTTTTCTGGATTTATGATCACCATCTTGTTGTTGTCAAGGGTGTGGTCAGAGGGGGGGCATGGGGGGGCACTGGCCCCACCAAAAATACAATTAACTCCACTGGATGAAAGTATGGATGGGACCAGTGGTTCAAATATAGCTTAGTACATTTACTCAAGCACTGTTCTGAAGTTCAGCTTAACGTACTACATCTGCTTCAGTAATGCATCTTTATGATGACGCCAAAAATCACTCAAGTGTTTTCTAATCCAGACTGTATACTGAATATATTTCAGATCAAATATTCTGATTTTCTGTGGGCCCTTTGTTCCTTGTTCTTGGTGTCCCATGTGATAACACTCCCAGACATATCCCTGTTGGTGGTTGCCATGGTGATTTAAATCAATTAGAGCGTCTACAATAAGAATAGCAGCTCATTTTTCTCTTTGACCCATGTCTGAAGAAGCTCCTTTGAAATTAATACTCTCTTTCCTTTGTTACATTGCATTAAGAATTTAATTGATATTTTGAAGTAAATAGTGTGCCGACCTTTTCCTTTTGTGGCAAAAAAAAGCAAAAAAGAGCAGAAAATTAAAAGTGTTATTACAAGTTTGACATTCTCATGCAGGACTTCATAGCTCGTAGCAGGAAACAGGTTCAGAAGATGATTCTGGTTAACAGAATGTCTCATTGTCATGTGTGTCTGAGCTGAATGGTTCCCACTGCTTGATTTAACTGTTGACACCATCTCAGGTTCTACAACTTTGACCTGTGGCGCGTTGTTTTCTTTGCAAACCCTTTCTCTCATCATGTCTTTGTGTGTATAAATGTGCCACCCGATTCGACTGGTCTTCTTTTCTTCAGCCTTCCTTTGCTTTCAAAGCCATTTGTTAGTGTGAGATGTTTCCCGCTTTGACACATCTCTTCTCATCTGAACTTTCATTCTGCTCAGAGTGACTGGTGCTTTAAGACTGTGACTGAGCAATGCCGGTCTTCAGACTGATCCATTCACTCTGCTTCGATCAGCATTTGAATATTATTAAGTTAGCACGCTGCTCTTTCCTGTCTCTCATTGGCTGGACTGTTACAGCTTCCAGAGCTCTCCCTGTACTCCATTTGCCCTTTTTATCCTTCCATTCCTTCCTAAGTTTTTATTATTATTTTGTTTTAAACTTCCCTTTTGCTCCTTTTTGACCCCCGTGCCCCTCCTTTTTCTTTTTTTTTCTTTTTTTTTCTCCTGTGTAGCAAAAGAGAAAGAATGAGAAAACAGCAGCCAGCAGATTGAGCAGCTCTACTAATGTCAGGGCTCTGGAGGGAGCAGGTATGGGCATGGGCTTGGTGGGTACAGGGAGCGGCCAGCCCCCACAGCCACCACCCCCGCCCCAACCCCGCCCAGTCGCCTAGAGCCCATCCCCAACTCCCCCTCCATCACCTTGAGCTCAACTCCAACAAACCTCTTGCCCCGCTGACCCCTCCCACCGAACCCAAGAAATTCATGAGGTGAGACCTTTTCAGCCCCGACTAACAGCAGCGCATTAATTATCCAATCACAGGCCTCTTTTTAGTCAGAAGCACTTTTACTGAAGTGAGTCGTGGCCTGAGGTAAACATTCAAATATATAATATCTTTATTTTAGGTTTCAAAACAAACAACAGAACTTGGTTAAATCTTCTCTACAGATGTTTTTTTTTTTATTATACTTTCATTCTTTCTTGCCAAGTGTGGCACTTTCATAAACCATAAGAAGCATGAAATCATTGTCAGCTATAGCTGCAGATTCTAAAAAAAGAAGCTTTCAGAAGCTCTGTGCTGTGATCAACTGTTCGCTGATTCCCAACCTTGTTGATTGCTGGTGCCATGTTGAGCTTTCCCCTCTTTGCGGGTTGTTGACAGTTTTAGAAGCAACAGGTGGAACCTGAGTTTAAGACAAAAAAGGCAGAAAAACGCTGCTTGTTTTTACATCATTACTTCGTTTTTTTGGCCTAAATATCAGCTGTTGCTACTTGATTTTCTCCGTTTTTGTTATTAGTTTAATCAAGGTAACACATTGGTTAAACTGCCAGGTGTTGCTTCCACCTGACTCAGTTTGGAACAAGATTAAAATATATGTATTTAGCAGGTGCTAGAGCTGCAACAAAATTACAGTCATCAGATAATCAGGCAGTTATTTTAAAGATTTGGCTTTAGGCGATAGGTGGATACTATGGTATTCTCCAGATACAGCAATGTTAGATTGTTTAAATGCAAAGACATTAAAGGTGACACAGAAAAACAAACTCAACCAAGGTTTAGTCAACATATTATAATTTTTTCCTTGAAAATGAATAAAACCTTTCTATTCACAACAGCTGTATAACCTTGAGGAGGTGCTTTATATTCCAAGGCAAAGGCCCTAAAATATTCAATTGAAAGCCTCAACAATGAGACAGTCCCATATTTTTAAAAAATCATTAGGAAGTAGAACCAGGCATCGTATACGTGTTTCAGACATTCAGGGTGAACTGGCATTATAGTACATAGTATTAATTGATGACATAAAAACTGCTGCATGGCTCGTTGCATTCAAGGTGTTATGGTGTTACATTAAGCGGTCACTCCCAGTTCTAACCAAGGGGGTGTTTTAACCCAAATCTTGTTTCACTAATGCTGTCCCTAGCAAAGTACTATCTAGAGCCACATCAGGTTTTATCGTCCTGATGGAGAGCATGTGTGAGATCTGTTATACCGCAGGTTGGAAGCTAGCATAAAGCTCTTACACTTTTATGCGATAAATTCATCCCAAATAGAAAACAGACTGTTAGAGACAACTGAGAGGCAAGGGCTATTTTTTTGAAAACCAAGTTTAATCCTACTACTTTAAACCACTGGGAAAAAAAACAATAGAAAAAACTGCTTAATGCATGTTTGATGTAATGCTTTTGGCTTTTAAAGTAACCAGGGCTACTTTTTAAAAGCTAATTTTAAGCTAATAAGCTAACAGACATGCTACTGTTTGCAGCTTACAGTAAAGCAAACCACGTTCAATCAAATCCTCACCACTTTGTTTTTCTTGATTTAGATTTTTAAGTGGAAATAATGTCCAAAATATTTAACTATAGAGTGTAGACAGTTTTACACTGAAGACGTCTAGAGCCTGCACGTCTGGAGTACCTAAGTCATATAAATGCTAAGCTATGACGACAGTTTGGTCATTTAATACTTTTTGGTGATGATAAACTAACAGTTAACAGTTTTTAACTGCTTTAATCTGTAACATATGTATGTGATAATTTTGGTTATGGTAACTGTGATGCCACCATTTCACCATTTTCCTTCATTTTAAACCCAGAATAGTCAATTTATTATTAAATGGATAAAGTAAAGTAATGCCACGTTGTGTCTGTGTTATTTACAGCCAGACATGGTTTGATAAGACTTTCAGTAAAAAGCTTCAATAGAAAATAAACTTCAGGTCCTAAATCTTGACCCTATAGAGGACAGAATCAGAGGATTGATGACCCTTCTGAGTTCATAGGTGTTATACTTTAGTTATATCGTGTAGATTTGGGGATGTTGGGGACCCTGAGGGTCTTTGACGCCCACTTTTTCCCAGCTGATAACAGCCTCGCTCCTCAGGGTTAGGGTTTGGCGAACAGTTAATCAAAAAGACTTGTAGATGATTTTCTGCCTCCTTTCAGGGCCTGAGGTTTTTACACTATATATCACAAACCAGCTGACCCTGAGTCGACATTAAAGGACACGACTGCTTTCTGCTGCAGCATGTTTGAACTCAGAGACATTGGCAGCTCTTTAAATAGAAGTGAATAATATGGAAAGGGCAACATAAACACGAGAGTCCCGTGTGCGACTGAAGCTTCAAAGAATGGCCTTGGAATGCAAAAGGGGCATGTTTTTACTTTTCATTTCATTTCTTTTCCATCAGTCCGAACATGTTGCTGTCTGAACTGCGTGCATGCTCAATGTTTTTTTGTTTTGTTTTCTCTTCTTTTCCGTTCAGGACATTTACACTACCTGTTGTTATTATCCACTGTGTCTTTTTCGTCGTCGCTTTGTGTCACATTGTGACGTTTCTTTCTTCATCCTCACCGTCATCTAAATTTCAGCATGTTGCACTTTTACTCGACTCGAAATGGGCTCGACTGTTTTTGTAAAAAGTAAATAAACGGGGTTTTTTATGCAGACTTATATTGAAGTAGATATTGTCTTTTGCTATTATGGACTGTCTCCCTCTGTGTGTGGTGGTGTCTTATTTTGATCCTGCTCTACTCTACGCTCCAGTAAACACTGCTTTGGTGGCTGTGATGAACTGTGTGAACTGATATGATGATAAATTATGTAACATGCTTCTCACATGAATACATGCGGTGTGTATGCGTGTGAGGGGGGTTGACGTTGCATGTAGGTTTACAGCATGTGTGTGAGTGAGTAGTTTCTTTCTTTTCTGCTGCATGTTGTACTGCCGAGTAAGACGCAGTGGCTGCTTTGCAAAAGCTTGGGACGAACCTCTGTTGATTTAAAATGCTTGCACAAACACACACACACACGCATTATTATTCCTCATTGCCAGAGCTGTACCTTAACACACATTCTAACATGCACAACAAAGTAAGGCGATGACAGTATGAGGTCAGGTGTTAGAGATCTGCTTTGAACTGTTTTCAGACTATATTAAACAATTTATCTCTGCTCTCACTCTTCACACTCTTTGTTCTTAACAAACAGTTTGAGTGATGGTAAACATTTTCCTTACACTTGAGTGATTTGCTATGCTGGCCTCTTTAAATCAATAAGTCGTTAAGTGTTTAACCCCTGACAAACTTTATTCAAATCGACTTCAGTTTGTATAGAAGAAGTGAGTCAGACATCACAGCAGTCAAGAGTAGTTATTAGACTGCAGCTCGCACCCGTTTTGGCAGAAGGAGATATCTTTGTGCCCACAAACATCCAGAACGTTCATAACAAAAATCTGTTTAATAGAAATATATAGAACGCAATGTGTGTAACAGCCTGTTAATGGTGTTAAATTGGGTATGTTTAAATCTCAGACTAATCCTAATCTAATCCTAATTTCAAGTCAAAATTTCAAGATGACTAACTCAAAGTTACGTATTTTAGGTTAATGACACCAAATTTTGAGGTATGGACAGCAAAAAACCCCAAACAAACAAAATAAAAAACAAGCTTCATAGACACGTATCAGACAGACAACAAGAAAGTCAGGAGTAAGCTGCATATAAATGTAGGAGTATTAGAGGGATTAGAAACGGTTGAGGAATAAGAAACAGCTGAAAGGAATCAAGACAATCATGTTGACAGGAACTAAAGACAAAAACAAAAAACATCAGAAGAAAAAACTAAATATCAAGTATCATTTACCAAAAACATAGTAATATTAATCAAAATCTGAAACAAAAAAACAACACAAAACTCTGCAACAATAATAATCCTCATTTACCATAGCCAACGAGACCCCAAGCCAGTTCAATGACTCTCTAAAACAAGTCATTTTAGACCCCTCCCCCTTTAAGGCCTGCTTTCTTCTCACTGGCTGCTCCTCAAAAACAGAAAGTTTAAACAGAAGGTGGGTGCAGCTTCTGTGCTCACAGCCAGATTTGACCATATTAGTAATCTGTTGACATCATACAGATTCAAGAACAGAAGAAAAATAGCTGAATGAACCTTTAGAGCAGACTGAAGTCTCAGCTTTTGGCTCACACGTAAGCTGATCTTATTATCTTTATAAAAATAAAGATAAGCTGTCTTCAGGTAGCTGTTCTAACGTGTGCATTTAGTCAAAGTCCTGGGATTCTTTAAAGCTGTTTAAAAGGCCTAAAAATATGATAGTATATTAAAAGGTCATGGCTAACACTGTCACCTCACAGCAAGACCCTGAATTGGATAAGTGGAAGAAAATGGATCGTAAAAAGTAGAGTATAGTAAAAAATTTAAATCTTTTAAATTACATAGTTTTGATATAAACATATAGATAAGTGAACCAAGTGCAAACAATGTAAATAAATAGACAATAATTAGGTATTACATATTTAAAACAACTATAATTCATTAGGCCGGTTATTTTTATCCACATGAAAAACACCGTGGTTTTGATTGATAAACATGCATCTCATTACGTTTATTACATTGTTTATGTTAAATTTAAGTAATCTACATGAATGAAATGTACAACTGAAAGACCAAATCATAAACACTTGAGCTGCAGATGATATGACTGCACCTCGATCCCTTAAAAAATAAGGTAGGCGGGTGAAGTGCACACATTTGTAAAAGCCTGCCGAGTTTCTAGCCCTCTCTTTTCCCCTCAAGGTCCAGTATTTGTGCAAATGCAAAGAGAGGCCACATCCTCTCTCTCTGCTGTCACGTATAATGGATAGACTCCCTCCTTCAATCTGATACGCTCCTCTCGCTCTTCTTACTTCTTCCTCTGACCTTGATTCATCTTCTCATGCTCTGCCAATCTCTTTTCATCTCCTCTCCATCGTATTTCCTGCCCTGCTCCTGCAAGTCATCCAGCTTCTCTGCTCACGGTTTCATACCACCACATTTCACCTCTCTTTTCTCCTTTTCTTCTTGCGAACAGAAAGCTGCACTTCCTGCATCAAAGCTTCCTGAAAATTATCTTTAAAATCCTCTGATCACCTCGTGATTCTGTCGGTCAGTGCACACACTGAGCATTTTATTGTGAAGAAGAGGGTGTTTAATATGAGATGACCGTGAGCACAAATTATACATTAACATGAATATTTTATGAATTTGTGGTAAAACAGAACGCCTTGAGTCTGAACTGTGACCGTGCGCAGCATAAACAAGATTCATTAGGCTGAGCAAATATAAGGGAGCTCTTTTGGGGAGAAAGTAAAATAACAAAAAAATACCCCTGTAAAATTTTAGCATCGCCCCAGGGTTATGGGACTGTTTGTTTAAGAAGTAGCCAATTAAGAAACAGAAGTGGCTCCGATAGGTGTTTGTTTTTAATAGATGCACACACTAATTAGTTCAAACTTTGGGGAACGGTATATTTCCCCTCCGAGGACGTGAGTCAGGAAGGAACTGCAGCGTGGTTAGATCATATAAATTCCAGCCGCGATTGGCATTTTTCTGGAAAAGAATATACTTTAAATCATTGGATAATGCCAATTTAGTGTTATAGAGTTACCTGCTGAGGAAACTAACTTCTTAAAGTATTTTAACATATATATACTCACCAAGCTCAGCTCATCAGTGCTCTTTTAAAATGTGACACAGACAATATAAAAGATGCACATAGCTTAAGAATCTGAAAAGTTGTGCTTGAGCGGGAACCCTACACCAAAACCTGCACCTCATGAGAAAAGCAACTAAACATCGGATCGACGCAACCCGCAGCTTCTGATTGGCCTGTTCAGTCCCATCGGTTCATTTTGTGCATTTCTAGCTACTATTTTGCAGCAGTTTTTGAATTTATCAGTGAGAGAGTAACAATAAGTAGTATAAAGAATAATTCAGTTTTGAGGTCATACTGAAAAGGGATGTTAACCTCGTTTTGTGAACTGTGCTCAATATTAGAGTCATAGAGGAGGCTTTTTAATCACAATGTATTTTAGCATTAGCATAAACACTCAACGTTAGGCTTCTTTTTTTTCTTTTCTTTTTTTTAATTTGTTCATTTCAGGCACAACAATCTTTAATGGGACTTTACTAGCCAATGGGTGATGCCACAGTGGCTACACCCATCCTTTATAATGTGAACACAGCCGTAGGATTAAAATACATCGCACTCTGCAGTATGGACTTGGAGGGCAGTAGAAACATTGGAAATGCTTCAGAGACACAAAAATAGGGATGTTGTGACATTTTCATAGAAAGTGCATTACACGAGACGCCGCTCGTAACAGTTTGTGCGTTTCACAGACAGTTACTCTGTCTCTTCTAGGGTTAGATTTTCCTTCTTAATGGTCCATCACAATCTCGTGTTCACAAAGCAACACAAAGGGTGCTTTGGGCTATTTATTATTTATTAAACTGAAATACTTCCAAAGAATTCTGAAATTAACGTCTACACCGTGTCTTGCATAAAAACTCTTCCACACAATTACTAATATTTTAGATGCAGAGCTGTGTCCAAAGTCCTGTGTGAAACTTTGCTGCTGATTTCAAGGGAAAAAAATGCATCTTTTCAAAAAAAGGCTTCAGAGCTTTGAATCAGATTTTCCAGCTTCACTGAAGAGAGGCTGCTCAACTGAATCTATACTTCCCTTTAAGATGTGGAAGAAAACACAGACACACACAAAAACCTCCAATTCAGTCCAATAGCTGTTTGAAGTTAAAGTTTAAACAGTTTAAGCTCCAGAATGTAGTTTTAACTTTGGTGCCTAGTTTTCAAATATGGTGTAGTAGCCATACAATAACAGGCAGTGAGGTGGGGAAGCATCACGTGAAAAAACAGCCCACTTACCGTTACATGTCAAAGGAAGGGCTCTGAAATTTTACAGTTAACTCAAACCACCAAAATTTGTGAGGATATGTGATGAGAGTGAAATGTGCAGAGCGATATCTCAAAGCGATTTTGTTCTATGATTTTTTTTTCATCCAGACAAGCATGAATAGGTAAAGAAAAGATGCAAAAGCCATTTTCATTTCTCGTACTTTGCTTTCAGTGACTTCTGACTCCTCCGGACTTTCTGAAGGTTTTTCAAAGTTTTCTTTAAACATTTTCAAACAAATGTTTTTTGTTTGTTACTGACCTATGAATCATTCAAGCATAAAAAACCATCAACTCAAGAGATAAACCAGTGTGTGCACATGACAAGCAACTTAGCAAAAAACCCATTTTAAATTGTATCTTTAGACACTTTGTTACTAGCAGCCTGTCACTAAAATACATAATTGTTCCCTTTCTTTCCATTTCTTTTAATGGATCTATAAAATGCCAAAAAAATAACCCAGTTTGCCAAACATTAAAAAATTTATTTTTGTACCAACAAGGTGATTCTCGAAAAGCTACGAGCTAAAAACTTGGCGTTTTTCAGCATAATGTGCGGTGTGACCTTAGAAAATTTGAGGAAACTCGACAGAGTACAAATAGAAGACGTGGCAAGCCTTAAAATTTGTTTACTGCAGATGCACAGGATCTAAATATCATCTTCTTAAAAATAGAGGGAAAAAATACAACAAAGACCTGACACAGGATCTGACAGATGAACCTGGCTCTGCATTTATCCATCTACATCTATTTTCAAAGCAGTGGAAGTGTGGCTGAGATGAAGCTATTCCTGAGGAAGGGAAACCGAGAGAAAAGCCTTGGGTATGCCAAATTACACAGAGCTGGACTGATCAGAGGTTACGAGTCAGAGGTAGAACAGTGAGTGTCTACAGACATCCGTAAAACATGGAAGCTCTGTCGTGGTTTGGAGATCTTTTCAAAAGTGATAGAATTATAACAGAAATGTACCATCAGATTTTTATCCACCATTCAGTACCATCTGGTACTGCTACTTTTGATTGGCAACAGCTTCAGTTTTAAGCATGACAGGTATCCCAATGCAGTCAAAGCAATCCTGGATAGAACAATATAATGAACTCTATCGGCCATGTACCAGCCTCCCCGGGGGCCAGATCTCAATTGAAGCAGTGTGGGATCATCTAAAGGGAAATAACATCCAAAAAATAGCTTTGAATGTCCTTCAAGAAAAAATCAAGACGTTTCCACAGTACTGTATTAATAGCTCCAAAACATAAAGAGTAGTCCTGTCAAAAGAAAAGCCTCATGAATAAATCCCAACAAAGGTTTAATAACCCTTCTTTAATTTTGAAATTTGTTTTGGCAAACTTAAAAAGGACAGAAAAAAACAGAAAATCCTCACAAAACATTTTCTTGAAAAGCATCTGGACACAGGTCTTTTAGAAAATCTTATTCAGACAGGATGAAATTGTTCCATTTTTGTAGCCATTTTCAGCTGATTTGAGGCTCTAGTGATGATTTCCTGCAGCAGCATCATGGTTTGATGATTTGAGAAGTCAAATTAAACCGTTCTCATGGTGATGAGGGACGGCGCTGTTACAGCCATGTGTTTATAACAGTTTCTGGGTGGTGACATCTCTGTGAATACGACACCGATTAACAGTTTCGCTAAACGGGGAATACGGGGAAGATCAATTTACTTCAAAGGACTTTGTGAACTTCACTAAACCTTTACTTAGAGATAAAACATTGCTCGTGGTTACTTTCCAAAGGCTGCACAGGAGAATAGTCATTCAATCAGCTGTAATATAACTGGAGTGTGGAGAAGGACGAACACTCACGTGGCTCATCTTGAAGATCGTGGCTGTGGTTATGCTGCCCCCTGTGGACAGAAAAGAAAATTACACATTCAGACTTATTCAAACGCTCAGATTTCAAACTTAAATCACACAAAAACACCAGTGGAGTGTGGAAAAGGGTCAAAAACCCAGTTAAGTTTTCTCAAAGCATCAGAGGTAGACATTAATATTAATTAATATTAATGATTATTGATTCATGATAGTAAAAAAGTTTTGCTGGTCTGTCTGAGAAGAAACAGACAGACTTACATCACTGGTTACAATGAAGACATGTGCACAGGTGGACACAGGGGTTAGATCTGCTTTGGTAACGCTCCGTCACTAGCTCATATTCACAAACTAACACAGAGGCTGCTTTGGGCTATTTATTTTAATAGTTAGGAAAATACTTCCAAAGTTAACATCTACATCGTGTCTCGCATAAACCTCCACAAAACTACACAGTCGCTGATGTTTTAGATGCAGAGCTCAGCTTGATTTATTTCAGTATTTAGACCGGACGAAGTACTAAAACAAACATCTTCCACGCAGTTGTTAATGTGTGTCCCCCGCTCTTCTGCATGTTAATATCAACAGAGTGTGAACGTTTGTTTTTGATTTTGGAGGCAAAAAAAGAAAAAGGTTTTTAGCTGTGGATCAGATTGTGGAGCTTCACTGGAGGAAGGCTGCTCAGCTGAATCTATATTTTCCTGAGAGATGAAAGCATTAGAGCATCATTTTCTTTTCAATCAGAAATCATCATTTGAGGCTAAAGCTGGATTATTATAAAAACACATCGACTTTTAAGATTCTTTGGTGTGAAAAAATCTGAGAGTGTTAAAGTGAAGCTTGTGCTTTTCACCCCTTAATGTTTTAGCGTAACGAGCTGAGCGATCAGCCTCTCACTTCTCTTTCTTTAACTTTCTGTTTGTGTGTGTGTCCGTCCTGAAGCCCTCCTGAAACAAAGGACTCTGCCATCGACTCCCCGGACGCTCAGCGCCAGGAGTGGTTCGCCCAATACTTTTCCTTTTGATCGACCACAAACCTGCAAACACAACGATTCAGCATGTCAACCAAACTTTAAAAAAAAAAAAGAAAAAGAAAAAACTGATGAAAAAAAAACAAAAAACTGGAAAAAAAATTCAAACTATTTGTTATTTATCGTCATTGATCGGTTCGGGGATCAATCCACTTTGGAATCAGTCAACCGAAACTGTAAATCCTGGTTTGAAAATCGCTTCTCCTCGACGTGTCGATCAAACGCACAGAACCTGATGTCACTGATTTCCACTTCTGGGAGAAACGCCACGATTTTCCAATTCCTGCCGTTGACCGAGGCCAAACTGAATTGAACCCGACCGCGACATCAAATGTCATCGCTCCGATCTGATTTGATTGTTTGATTCTCTCTGATTGTTTCACTGTGGATGAGTTTCTCTCATAGTACAGTGACAATAATCATCCGTATGTTTGATGTTTATTTCATTCCTTTACTCTTCGACTTATTTTGCAGTTTCTTGGAACTAGAATAAAATATGAGTGGTGCATTTTCATGCTGCTAATTGCCATTGTTGGACTACAGTAAGAACTATATATAAAGAATTATACGGTAGGTAATTGTGCTCTCTTTGTACGTGGGCCCCACTGCATACAGCATCTTAGACTAGGCGGGCTGATCTAAGACCAGTTTGCCTCCTCATTTATGGTGACATTAACTTCGGACCTGATCCTAGATCAGTTACACTTCTCTGGCGTGCTCCGTGATTACAGGCTCTGATTTTAGGACGGCACCATCATGGCGAGTTTGTTACAGCTGCATAGAAGTTTCAGCCGATTTTGGTAGAATATTAAAACCTGTTTGTATGGTCGTCTGTCTCAACACAGATATAATGATGTCTCACCAATTTTAAAATCAAAAATAGCATATTTTATATTTATATTATAATGTGTATGCTTAATAAATTATTATTGTGACATTTACTGGTGTTTGCTTGTCTTTTTTTAATGAACTGGTGATTTGTGTTTTCTTTTTTCCATAAATGAAGTTAACTTATTTTGTTATGAGGTAAAAAAAAACAACAACAACAACAAAAGCTTTTAGTTTTGGTTTAATTAATACAGGAGTGAAGGGAAACAGATGGAAAAGCAGAGGAAGAGACGGTACTCTAAATACACAGGGCTGATTGGGGTGAAAGGAAGAGACGAGGCAGACGAGGAGTCGAGACAGCGAATTATAAACCGAATGAGACATCCTCAGTTCAGAGCTTCATTTTAACGACATGTCAGTTCAATGTGACGTGTGGAACGACTGCTTCATTAAGAGTTTGTGCTGCACTGGGGCAGAAGGTTTGCGCATCTTAAATAACTCAATACGAACAACACAGCTGTCAACAATACACCTGCACCTGTTTATCCTGGATTACAGCTCCTCCTGGAGCCCACCGTCACCCCCTCACACTGTCCTCCAGAGCCTAGACACAGATTTATCCTAATATGTATGCAGCGTGTTGTTGGGCTAACAACACAACACAGTCCCTCATGCTTGGAGCACGACTCGACAGACAAATACTTTTCAGTAAAAACTAAAAGTAGATATAAAGGTTGTCTTGAACACTGTTGTGCTCACTGGAGACATGAGATCACATCACATCATCAACAGAGCAGCTTTATGGGTTTTATGATGCAGCTGTGCCAAACATCGCTTTAAAATGAGGCTGTTCATCAAAAACATCCCAACAGGCAGTAGAAGTAGCAACTGTCCTCCTGTGCTCTCAAATCAAATGATTTTAAATAAATAAGTAATTACTTAAACATGTTTCCACGAATTTCGTTTTTGGCAGCTTGAATTTCTGCTAAATTGATCAAATCACAGGAGGCTTTAATATTTACAGAAGTAACTGACACAGTTTAGGTGAGCTCATCTGCAGACAGTTGTATAAGCATTTGAAATTTGATGGAAAAATAAATGGGATAAGGTGAAGGAAGAACACATTCTTATATGTATACTGATAAAATGGTTTATAGTGTTTTTATAAATATATATTTATGATGAATAGGATTATGATTTATGTTTAGATAAAAGAAAGAAGATGAAAATAAGGTGAAAAATAAGAAATATAAGATGTGGTAGAAAAAGGAAAAAAAAATCTCTGGTGTTTACACAGCTGTTTCCTTTTTAATGCAATCCTAAATACCATAAAATCCTACAAAACGAACAGGCTGCTACACTATGGAGTCTTAACAGTGACCGCTAGAGGGCGGTAGTGCTGCTCATAACACGTTATTAACAGTTTGACCCGGAAAATAAACAGAGCCTGAGTTCCTGTGCGGGCTAAAGATGGCGGCGTCAGGAGCCGGGTCTCCCGGCCGGCTGGTCCAGTATGTGGTGGTCCGCTCGGATCTGGTTCATAAACTGTCCTGGCCCCTGGGGGCCGTGATAACTCAGGCCTGCCACGCCGCTACCGCCGCCATCCACCTGCACTACGGAGACCCGGACACACAGCGCTACCTGTCCGAGCTGGACTCCATGCACAAGGTGGTTCTGGGGGTAAGACAGCCGTGCCAAACTCTGTTCAGAAATTCGCTACTTTAGCTTCTTGGAGCATATTGCAGATTCATCGCCCGATACAGATTAAATACGGAGATGTTACAACTCGACATTCCTATTTGAAATCATCGGCAACAGTACATTTCTATATAATATCGATTTATAGCTATTATTCACAGTCATTGCCTCTCTAGCTGCATTTAAAACCCTTCATTTTAAATAATAATAATATCAGAGTGATCAAGCTGAGCGCCGAATTAAAAGACCAGTCCTACATATTAGGATAAGGTGATAAATTATGCGCTAGCAGATACATTTTCCCTATAATTCATTAGACTTTTAAAGTCTATAATTTCGAGTAGAAGTATGAGATTTTTCCCCTCAGAAGCAGGGCTGTGAAACATAGAGGCCAAAGCCAGCGAAAGGTCCAGTTCGGCCCAATAGGAGGCTTTACAGTGTGTCATGTTATTACTAACTTCTCCCAGTTTTTCAATTAAAATAGTTTTTTTTTTAAATTGCACTTCACTTTTAAAAGAAGTGTCAGAGTGCTGATCTGTTCTCTATAAACATAAACAGATAAGGACTGATACCTTCTGATATTACATTTTTAAGAGACTGGCAAGGGGTATCTTTCATTTTGCCTAATGTTTTCAGCTTTCAGGATGTTCCCTTTTACACTTAAAAGGAAAGCATTGCGCTGGTGTATTAATATTACTCTTAACAGCTGTTGTCTATTGTTTTTACTGGGCTGTTTTATTAAACCCACCACAGGCTGTTAGGACAAACAAAGTGGTGCATATAGAAATAGATTTACTGTCTCAGCCTCTTGTTTGGACAGACCTGCAGTGCTTTCTTCCCATGACTCTGGCCTTCATTGCAGGAATCTGTTGCAGTCGTCAGTCATGCTTTTTCTTTGTCTCCAGGCTCCAGATGAGGCTGCCCTCTCTGGTCTGTCAGAGTCTCTGAAGCAGGCTGGTGTCTCTCACAAGCTTTGGATCGAACAGCCTGAGAACATCCCCACGTGTTTAGCCCTGAAGCCGTATCCAAAAGAGACTGTCCAGCCACTGATGCGCAAGTTCAAACTCTTCAAATGACTTCTGCTCCAAACGCCGCTGCCACGCTGAGACACTCTCCATCCGGACACTCGTTTTTATTTTAAATTGCAGTCTGCAAAATGGACAGTGGGCACTGCACCCTTTTCTGTCCAGGATTAAAATCTGAAATAATTGTCTGCTAATCTGGGTTTATTTGTTCTGATGTTTTACAAAATACAAAAGCTGTGTGGCATTCGTTTGTGATGTAAAAGCAAAATGAGACACCAACAAAAATCCCTTATCTCACCCCCAGCTGGTTCTCATTGCTCATCTAAATAAACCATTCCTGTTTAATGCAGTGTAACTCAGGTGTATGTTATCATATTGTGAATCCTCTGTTTGAAAATGAACTTTATGCCGCCATACTGATGAGTGTGGATTTCCACCTCTGCACTGTTTTATAACTGGAGCTCTTGCCGGCTGATGTTTCACCGGGAGATTTGAACATTATTTATCAGTTTTACACTCTTTTATCTAAATTCATGTCACAACTGGAGTCCATCCCAGATGTTACCGGGTAAAAGTCAGAGTCCTCAAGCCACCAAAGAGCCAATCCAAAGATACAGAGACATCTATAGCCAATTTAAAAACACCAGTTAACCTGAAATGCATCTGTCAGTGTTAAGTTAACGTTAAAAATTAAGGTGAAAATCTTTATTTATTTATTGTCTGCCAGTGCCCCAAAGCTCTAAAGGTATCCAGGCTTCTTCCTGGGATTTAAAAAAGAAACGGAAGAAGAAGGAAGAATCCAAGAATTTAAAGTTATCTCATCTGCTTAATCTATAAACTGACTAACAGCTGGCCAAGTCAATGTTATCAGCTCACGTTCAATGAGCTGATAAGGTTCAGAGTGTGTGTCCAATCACACTTTACTTCTATGAGGCCCTGCACTACCTGTTCACTGTTAATGAGTCATTTTAGCAAGATTAAGCAACTCTGAGTCAACCTCTCTGTACACACTGCAGGTCAGTTTATTTCTCTTGCAGTCATTTGATTGATTAAATATGAGAAAGTAGCAACAAGTGCCTTCATAATTTCCCGGAGCCATCTCATAATGTCATAAAATTTCCTTTAATCATTTAAAACGATCTGAAAACCTGTTTCTTCCTGACCTGAGTTTTAATCTGTTTATTTCAGTCTAAAGTGGATAACAGAAACAAAAAAGTAAGAAACTAAATAAAAATGACCATTTCAGGCAAGTTGTTTTAATGTGAATTAGATTTTTTGATTTTGATTTTTTCCCATAATCAGTCACTTGCAGACAAATTGCATCATTAGTTTGAGTTGATGCTAAATGTGCAGGCATCATGCTTGCATTTTATAATAAACACGCTGAATAACTTAGAACCTCACACAGAAATAAATGCAAGCATAAAATGGTTTTTTTATATAAATTTTTCTCTATAAAATTGTCCCACAAAGCCTGGCTTCTTTTAAAATGATTATTATTATTGGAAATCACAAATGAGATCCAGCAAATCTTGACACACAAAGCTGAAGCTTTAAAAAGTATTCTCAGAAATTTCCCCTTTTTTTCTTGTAAATTTGTCATATTTTACCACTGCATTTGAGTTTTTTTGTGCTGTGCTGACAAACGATGACAGTGTTGGTTCAAGTTACTTCAAAATAGTAATTAATTACTAATTACTGATTACTTCTCCAAGAAAGTAGTCCAGTTACTTTACTGATTACCTATTTTCAAAAGTAATTAATTACTTTATTACTTAGTTTCTTCCCACGCAGAGTGTACAGCGGACGCTAATGTTTTTGTAACTGTTTACCGAATCAAACTCAAAGTAATGTCAGTACACACTTTAAACGCTGCACGGTCGTACTCTCTCTCCTGCACGCCATATTATGCATCGTTGATCTGCACACGTCTGTTGCTGCCACGGATGTCGCACGCTCATACATCGTCTTGAGGCACTCTCAAAAACAAAATCACGGTTTAGTAACGCAGTAACGCAGCGTGCTTACAGGAAAGTAACAGTAATCTAATTATTTTACTCGTTACTTCAAAAACGTAATCAGATTACTTGTGTTACTGCCCATCTCTGGTGACGAATAAGAGCAAAACCTCATGAATGACAAAAGAGAAAACACACGTGAGCCTTGGACATTGTAGACTCCTCACCTGAAAACTGCAGAAATTAAAATGTAAAAAAAAAAAATCATATTTAAGTAAATTTCTCATTTTGAATACGGTCCTGATTCTTATCCCACATCTGTTTAGTGTTTTTCCAACCTGCAGAAGTAGACGATGGACCTAATAACATCCCTGTAATAACATCAATAGAACATCATTAGAAAATGAATTTACTTCAACAATTTTTAAAAAATAATTAAGATATTTTTATTTGATAAAGGCAATGCAGAAACTGATCAGCTGCAGGACAGTTTATAGCTACAGCCAACCGTCCACCTCTGACCCTATACTCTACACAATGTACAGTTCAAACTTACAGTTGTCACTCATAAACTACACATAGAAATGGTCAGAAGATCACAATAACTCTTAACTGAGTCACTCTGACAATAAACTCGAGGTCTGACAGAAACCAAAAGTTGGCTGTAGAGCCTCTCAGCTGCTCCTTTTGCTGTTGTGTTAACACAAACCTTAGATGTTTGTGATGTTCATAAACATACGCTTTCTCTCTGCGTGCAGTTTTATCCAAAAAGACTCAGAAATAATTCATGCTAGCGCCGCACTGTCAGTTGTTTTTATTTACGCTTCACTGAGAGGCTATCAAGCTTGACACTGGATATTTTAGGAACCTGTTTTCTTTACTAACAGGGATCTCAGCCATGACATTAAAAAAAAAAGGAAGAATAACTTGGAATCAAGCCGACTGTGAGCACAGCAGTAGTAAATTAACTGTAGATCATTTACATTGTAAACTTGGGTTGTAAATGCATAACAAAAATGTTTTTAATCCATGCGTGACTCATCTCCAGATTTCACCACTACTTTCAGGCATGCTGTAAAGAGGCATTTAACAGGCATTAAATTTGAAAAAGGCAATAAAAGACAGATAAACAACAATAAATCCCACTTTTAGAACTCCATGTATCCAAACGCCTGCTTTCATGACTCATAACCTTGAACTCTGAAGTAAAAACGCTCTGAAGAATGCGAGTGACCAATCAACATATTACACACAATGTAATTACTTCAGTGTATTTCCCAGAATATGCTGCCTTAAACACGCTACTGTAATTTTATCATAACATCCAGAGTTCAAAGGAGCGGCAGGCTGACAGGCACACTTAACAGATGAGTGTTGTGCTTGCAGCGATAGTTTATAGAGATGAGGAGATATGCTATATTTATACAGAAATTTGGCCCTCAGTGGTTTCCAAAACATGCCAGAAAACAGCAGCAGATGAGCTGCGTACTCTGACAGAGCAAAGTCCGTCCACGTCTCCGTGACAATGTTTTCATGTGAGGGGAAACGAAAGCGAAATAACGATCAGCATTTATGTCAAATTAAGTTAAAGATGCCGTACAGAATCAAAAGGACAAATGAGATCTGCTTCTGCAGATGCTTACAGTGATTTTTAACTTGTTGGGCAACTCCGTCATTTAGTTCAAATGGACCAAAAACAGAAGCGGTGCTGAAGGGGGGTCCGGGGTGGCATCGACCCATAAGTATTACTGAATGTGTACGCAATGTGTTGTTTTCCTGTTGCGCTTTTAGAGACCAGTGGAGTCCAGATTGGAAATGCAGTTTGCTGATAAGCTCAGTGATAACGAAGAAAACGTGTCGCTGTTTTCTAGCAACATTTACGATCAGTTATTAATTAGTGGAGCTCAAATAAGTGATTAACTTTATATGGCTCCTTCACTAAAATGCTGTTTTCTAACTTTTTCTTTATATATTTGAGAGTTTTTTGTCACATAATTGTTTATTTTTTGTTGATTGTCAGCTTTTATCTCAGTATTTTTTTGTACATTTTTTTTAAAGAATTTTACCTGATTTTCCCTTTACATATTTCTCTTAAACTTGCCATTTTTTCATAAATTTGCCTGTTTTTTCCCTGTAAATGTGTTAAGAAATACTGTAAAACTGTAATACTGATAAATTTGACTGACTAATTTATTCCTTTATTCTTTTCTAAATCTGTTTCCAGGATTGTTTTTCTCCCCCCCGTCATTGCCAAATGCTTGCTCATAGGGGACTGTCTGTTCATTGGGTCTTTCTCTGTGCAGCATAAAGCACCTTCAGATTACTTTTCCTTTTGCTGAAACGGTGCTTTATGAGTAAACTGTTGAGTACAATTTTAATGTACTGTACTTTAAGTAATTTGACACCTTTCTACTTCGACTACACCCGACTTTGGATGCAGATATAGTTCTTGGTACTGTATACCGTGCATACCAGCTTTAGTTACCTATTATTTTTCAAATTGTATAACTCCACTAATACACTGAATTGGTGAAGTTATATTATTAAAATAAACCCGTACAGCGGTATATAAGAAATTCAAATTAATTTCAAGACAATTAGAGTGATGTACATACCAATAAATCAAAATGTAGGATTCACTAAAATTGCATGTATGATTTTGAATAAAGACTGTTTAACTTTAAGTACATTTTGATGATAAAACTTTAGCATTTTCACCAATTTTTTTTTTCACCTTTCAGAGTTCTCAGGAAAGGTAGAAGAGAGCAGGGGAAGGGCAAAATTTCTAGCTTGCAGTATGGGGTCACCTCCTTAACCTGGAGAGTTATACTGGTGTAAGTACACAGTATTTAATGTAATACTTCTGTAAACAGAGGACAGGGCTGCACATGAGCCTGAAAATCAATGGCATCCATCAGTCAGTCCATCGAGCCAGAGCTGAACCAAAGGTGTGACCAAAGGTGACAGCTGGAACAAAGGCCAACTTCAGATCCGACTCAACTCTTTGTCACGATGACTGCTTGAGAATCCTCACATGTACCAATCTGCAGATCCACCTCACACTCCACCTTCCCATCACTTGTGAATCCCATGACGCTTGAACTCTCTCGCCTTAGGGCAGCTTTCTGTAGGGGACCCAATGTTTTCTACCTGCCCTTCCCAAACCATGTTGTCTTGAAACGCCCCTGTACATTAGACGGGATATATGACACATCAGGGATTTTGCACAGTGCGTGCACGGCATCTGGATTTAGGAGGCCTAATAGTTTCCAGAAAGCATCAGTGCTCTCCCTCCCTCCTCCAGTCACTCTGTGCGGTGTGGCTAAATACACGCTGTATGTCTGCACATTCACCCTGACACATACGACACATTAATCACATGTAATCAACAGTCGGGTCTCCTCTCTGTCAGCACTGTGGAAGCTTCTGCCCGCTGCCCTCGGCGTGAGCGCGCCTCGACGTTCCGCGCGCACGAGCAGCCCTGTTTGTTTGTGTTGAACGATTGGAAATGGCGGAGAGCAGAGACCAAAGCGATAACTCGGGCTAGCAAACGCAAGTGCGCCGTCACTGAAACGCAGAAACCTTTCGCAAGTGGTTCTCGGAGTTACTTACGGTTTGCTGCTGCCGACGGGACACAAGTCGCACGCGAGGTGAGCGGATTTTCGGAGCGAGGTTTGGATTTAGCGGAGCTACTTAGCTGGCTAAGCTAACCGTGCTAGCAACCTGGCGTTAGCTGGCTCCGAGTGGTGTGTGTGTGATTTTAAGCACGCAGGCTTGTTTGTCAACATAAGCTGACGTTAAATTGATAGCGAGCCAGCTAACATACAACTCCCCCGGTCACCCAGCTTAACCTGAGTGTGTTTATAACATGGTGGCCACAGCTGAGCACAGATTTATCTGTGCAAAGTGAGAGTGGATAAAAAAGTCAGACATCTGACCATCCTGGTCGCCAGCAAGCTGCAAGTTAAGCTGGTCAGCCAAGTTAGCTAACTGGCTTGCTTTGCACACAGTCTAAACTGACTCTTTTGTTTGCCTGGGAATTAATCAGCCAGCGTGAAGCAAGATCTCAGTGTTTGCAAGCTGAACGGACGGCTGAACAGGTAAGCATCGCCGTGAATGCATGACATGTCATCCCTACAAACCCTGACTCAAGTGGCTGCAGCAGCGCAGGGTGCGCTCAGGGCCTCCAAACTTGCCTGACTCATTGTTGGTTTTTCCACATAACGTTACTAAATTTCACAGACACCATCTTCTCCAGCGGGATTTATAACGTGCAAGGCTCCGCCGAGCTTTTTCTTTCACTCCTTTCCTCCTCCTCCTCCTCCTCCACTCCCCCGCCACCTGCAAAGAAACGAGATCAGGCAGGTCTTATGTAATATGGTAGAGCCGGCCTCAAGGTGTCGCTGCGGTTCATTCAGGCCGGATTCACAAATCAGCGTGGCTTACAGGCTCTGATGGTGGGCGTGTCTGACATTTGGCGGTATCCATTGTCATAGCAGCAGCACTTAGTATAAGCCAGGCTAGCTGCGTGTTAACATAGACAATATAAACATATCTGCCTGTCAAGGCAGGTCGTGAAAGTAGTCACAGCCCTTTAATCTACTGATTTGGGTTTCTGGCTATGAACTTTCCTTGGACTCGTGTCACGTCAGTGCACATGAAATCCATGTTTTCCAGAGGGAAGATGTCCACATATGGAGGCTGTAGGAAAAGGGCTGGTGGTGGAGTCGATCATTTTTGCCTTATACTTGATCTCTGTTTACACATTTGCTTTGCAAACAGAGGTTGGTGGTTGAATTCCAGCTGTGGACACAAATGGATTGTGTCAGGAAGGGCAGCCTGTTTAAACTTGTGCCAAATGAAATGTGGTACTGTGAACTACCCTGTTAGGTAAACTATAATAATTTTCGGTTATAACGCAGCTATTGCTCTGTTTTCAGGGGTGACTGTAGAAGGTATACGTGCTGCAGACATGGGCAAATGTGCAAATTTGTGTGACTGAACATGAGGAATCTTTTTCTCACTATTTAGCTTGCATTCTTTCCGATGACCAACAGGGGATGACTTCTTTTCTTGTCTGCCATCTATCTGCATGTCCTCCTTCTGTACATCTATGAATCTTCTCTTTGGTCTTGCTTTTTTCCTACCTGGCAGCTCCATTTTAAGCATCCTTTGTCCAAAATCCTATCTACACTGTGGTAGAACAGTTTGCTTCCGTTTTACCTGCTCTCCTGCACGCACAATATTCCTACTTTCCTGCTATCTATCGTATCAGCCAGGTCTCGCCCTTTAAGCGTAAGGACTGTGATTGGTAAAGTCCCTACTCTTACTCCCACACTCCTGCTTTTCCTTCTCTCTCGCTGCCTCCTAACATGCCTTCCCCCTCTATTCTCCCTTTGTTTTTAGCCAACAGCAGCACAGTTTTCACTGGCATTTTGTTGGCGAACAGCACCGGAGGTGGTTGTTGTTAACCCTGGGCCCCAACCGATCCATCATGACAGTCTTATTCTTGATGGTCCATGTGTTTAATTGAGAAATAATTTTACACCAGAGGCTTTTCCTGATATATTCCTCCTCATTTATCTGGGCTTGGGACCAGCACTAGGAGTACACTGGCCTGTGCCAGTGTCAGGTTTCAAGGTTTCAACAGGGGGGTGACTGGTTTCCAAATGACTTATAAATGTTAATGTTTATATAGAAGTTTAAATGCCTTGAGTTCCCTTGCTCTGTGACCTCAGTAAGCACTTAACTGGTAAACTTCCTTGGTTCCGTTGCTTGTTTCATATTGACTAAAAGAAGTTAATTTTATACTTTATAGTAGAGCTGGGCGATATAAGATTTTTTCATATCACGATATGTTTTTTTCATTTCAGGCGATAACGATATATATCACGATATAAGCCAAATAACTATATTTGTAAAATTTAAATGTGCCGTTGCTCACAAGTAAAATGTGAAATAATTAGCAGCTTGTTTTAATTAAAATATTTATTTCCCATAATAAGTTCAACAGGGCAGATGTACTTAAGGAACATGAGACTTCAGTTTCAGATAAAGGCAAATATTGCAAACTACACAAAAGGCAGCCGCTAAAGCGTTTAAGTTTCAAAATAAAACAAACAAAACAGACCACTAAATTGTCAATTCCACTTAGAAACAAAATATTAATTCTAAAAATAAATCTCAGGTCGTTTTACAGAAGAACAGACAAAATTGACTAACTTTTGTCAATATCAAATAAACTGAGAACTAAAAGGAAATTCTCAATCTCTCCTTGTTGTATAGCTTAGCTTTTCAAACAGTTTTAACAGTGACTTTAGTCTGACAAAAGCCGAATGACGAATTAGCGCTTTCAGTCAGAGATTGAGCATGCACCGCTTTATTGTATTTCCAGACTTGCTTTCGGCACAATTTACAGTGCGCGCTACTCTGTTTTTTGTCAGACTTGAAATAGCTGAAATACCTTCACACTACGGAACTTCTGTGGCCCTTCCGTTCGACAAGCTCTCCGGCATTGGAACCATCATCTGTTTTTTCTTCGGTAACCTTCGCTCACGCTCTCGGTTGATTTTTCTCTAGTCGGCAAACTCCTTTCCTTCATTACCCGGGCTGCACGGCTGCAAAAACAAATACACATGTGCCCCTTGGCGCTTGTGCTGTACGTAACAAGTCACGTGACGTGACGCTGCGGCTGTGATTGGTTCGGCTCTGCGCTACTTAATTTGGATTGGCTGTTCCTTTTTTTTTTTTAAGAGGACAAGAGAGACGAGGCCTATCGCAATAGTTTAATTTTTCTATCGAGAAAAAGTTATTTCGCAATACATATCGTTATCGTTTTATCGCCCAGCTCTACTTTATAGTCAAATAAAGAGTCAGAAAATAGGATTGTATTCTCAGTGGTGAGTGCATTGCAGTCATATCCACCCCTCTCTCTTCACATCAGGTTTCAAAACATCAACGTGTTGACATGTCGTTCATCATAGGATTTGACTAACCTGTGGGTGGTCCCATAGTTATACTTTCAGTGCTTGTTATGCTTATTTCTATGCTTTATCGACTTCTCATTCATTTTGATTGCCTGAAACATGTGCCAGTACTTGAAAAGTTGAACTAAATGAGCACTGAAGCCTGAGTCGTTGTACTTTGTTTACCTGTTTGCCTTGAATCTTGTGCAGAACCTCACTGTGTCTATAATGTCGGTTATAGCTGTGTGGTGTCATCAGGTGCAATTTAAAAATTGTGTGTAACAGCCAGTAATTTAGGTTACTCTTGGATGTATTTGTGTTGTAGTTGGTTCTTTGTGTTAAACCAAGTGTTTGTGAAAAGACTAGCAGTGAAAACTGTTCACTTCAGCTGTTTGATGTGCTTCTCATATGTAGTTTTAAATCTTTGATGTTGTTCTTCCCCTTCGTTGTAAACTCCGTCAACTTTTTCGCCAGTCAGCGTCTTACCTGTGCTTATTGTTACAACATGCAAATAGACATGCACTATAATTCCACTTCAAAGTAGAGCTTAACCCAATATTATGTGGCACAAGGCCGAGAACTTAAACTCTTTGGAGTTCGGTTTCATGTGGAGCTCTTGTGAGATCATGAGGATGAATAGGGTCCTATGGGGCTGTAGCCCAAAAAATGTAAATTTAATGAAGCAAACATTTTTTGTGAAATACGTTTTTTTAAATACTAGGGATGTCACAACACCATGAGCTGCTTTACGGCATCCAGTATTTTGGTTTCAGGCATGAAGTGAGCAGCAGAGAATTTCCTCTTCAACCAGCTGCTTTCTACACACACATGGTCTGTTGTAGTTTAACTGCCTTTAACTAATTCTGGCATTTAGTTATTGTTTGGAAAGGGGTGCCATTGAAGGAGTGTGTCCTGTCGTAAATCCTTAACTGACCAGTCATCATGCATTTAATAAATTCTAGTGTTTTACGGGAAAAAACAAAGGTCATAAGTGTTGTTTTATTTCAGTTTGGACACATTATCAATACTCCATTTTCAAAAACCTAAAATTGTGGGGGTGTTTTTGTCTAGAAACACGTGTAAATAATTATTTTACCTATTTAGCTCCTTATACTCCTTGCAAGAGATCCCTGCTGTGCCTCCAGCTGAACTGAAGCCAGTTTCTGTACTTATTAATTAATGGGATTGGAATGATAATGGGAATGGCACTTCTCGCTTGTCTCTCCATAAGGCTGTTTGAAACATTGGAAAATGCTTAGGGATAGTGAATGGTAATTTTGCATGCTGCTCATACAGACAAAGTACATATTAGCCTTCAGTTTAACAGAATAGACTAAATTCACCATATTTGTCCTTTTTTTGTTGTTTTTTGTTGAATGGTTGTGCCTTTAGTGCCATTGTGAACAGATGTGCGCATTTGGAAACTGAATTGGCAGTCTTTGATTTCCATACACGTCACTACAAAACTAAGACATTTTAGCTAAAAATATAGATTTTCAGTAGCTTCAAACATAATATGATGCTTAATGGGAGGAAATACTGCCAAGTTGATATATTCTACGAGGGGTCAGCTGTAATTCAAACTGACCCTTGGGGTGCTGCATCTGTGTCTTCATGGGCACAGCTTCACACTTGCTTGAAATCGGATTATGATCAAAATACAAACAGTTAATTATTGTGATCTATTTCCACTAAACTTGTTCCCAGAATTGTCTCTGATTATTCCAATTTTCACCAAAGTTTCATGCATTTCCAGGCATTCACAGTTTCACACGGGGAGCTGTGATATGATGCTGAATTTATATTGTGTTTAATCTGTTTGGATGTTGTTAACACCCCTAGTAAAAAACTGAAGACAGCTTGTTTGATAGACATTTATTTCCAAATGGATATTCTTACGGTAAATAAATCTTAAGGCTAAGCTGATGTTGCTGATCATTTACTGATTACCTTAAATATTAGGATTACAATAGGCTGCTCATAAATTCTATTTGAGCTTTATTAATACTTTGAAATTTGACCTTTTATTGCAATGGTAACTGACAAATGGTGTTTAAACAGTCATCTAAATTGTGCCTTAAGAGTTCTGTCTTTGATATGTAAACAGAAGTCTGTGATAAGAGGGCTGAATTGGGCTTTGCTCCTTGAGTGTAAATCTGTTGTACATGCAGGGAAGGCAGTGGATATTTCCATAGATCCCAAGTTAACAAGTTAAAGTTTTCCAGTTGGCTGTGTTCAGACACAAGATGCAAGAAAATGCAAAGCAGCTGCTGTGACTCAACAGCTTATTATGCATAGGCTTTAAGAATTAAGCTGTTTTTTTTTCTTGTAGCCTGAGAACTTATGCTTACCAAGGTGTATTTGTCAGATTACTGTTCTCCAAATCCTAAAATAATGTCTTTGTAAGCTTTTGCAGGTATTTTTAGGGGGGAAAAAAATCTCCTTTATCGTGTTAAATAATTGGATTTTTCTTATCATGCATGGAGCAATTGACTGCTTTGTTTTTGCTTGAGTGTGCTCAGTGATAGCTGCTAATCTGTTTGTGTAGTACGTGTAGTATTGCTGCTGCAGACTTTGTCTTGTTCTAAGTGAAAGCATTGTAACTGGGCCTCATTTGACCGAGATGTAGCCCAGATAAGGATACAGAGTTCAGCGTAGGCCTCAGTTATTCAGCTCGAAGTTTGTGAGTGTGGCACCAGCATGGCAGCACAGTAAGCCCAACAAGATTGTCAAAACAAAACGAGAGTGGAAGTAGCGAATTTCACTATTATTGTTTTGCAGCGTTTAAGAAAAAAACAAACAAAAAAACATCAAAACAAATATTTAAATAATGGATAGACTTTGTTTACAGCTTAGAGGCAGAGAAAAGATGAAGATAAATAACCACTGTTTTTCCTGGTATAAAGAGAACCTCTTTTTGGTGACATGTAAGCTCAGTTGGTCATACAGTACACGTACAGTAAAGGCAATCGATGAGAGTTACTTGCTTAACAGAAGTCTATGGATTTTCCTGCCCATTAGATAAACAGCCCAGTCAGCCACACCTTTATAGGGGACATGAAACGCTATACATATTAAGGGTAATTTACACCATTGAGCTCTGCTCTTAAAAACTAAAAGAGATGTAACTCTGTCTGTGAAGCAGGATTTAAGGAATAAGTGCTAAAAGCTAACGTTTTAAAAACATGTTTAGTACAGAACACGAGTCATGCGGTTGGTTGGTTGCGGCTAATAGATTTACATTAGTTTATTATAGCTAACTAGAGACTGCATTGATACCTCTGAGGAAAATAACGACACTAAAATTAAAAATCAGTTTAAGGGGCTCGCATTTGTGCTGCCCCAGATTGCAACAATGAGTTTTATGTGAAGTACTGGAGGATATACTGTCCACTTTTCTGTCTGTCTCTTTGGCAGTAAGTGGCCGTTTGGCTAGCTGCATTTAAATAGGAGAATCTAGCTGTTAGCTGTAATGTTGGGGTTTTTAAAGCACTTAATATGAACGGCGTGGAGGAGAGCCTGTTTGAGCCAGGTGACAGGCGGTTCACCAGACTATAAATGATGCCGTATCCTTTGGCCTGATGAGCAAATGAGATGTTTACCTTTCTCTCAAAGCATGGCATCAGGTCTGATGTTGAAATACAAAGTACAAATGCCCTGAAGTCTGTAAGATCTTGTAGTTCATGAGAGAAAATGTTTGTTTGCAGTTTTGAGCTATTTGACTGGAGTTTTATTACCATAATACAGCAATTTGTTGACTTTTGTGAGGGTTGCTTTGTTTTACTTTCACAGTGTCAGGGATTAGGTTGAAATGGTCCATGGGGGCGTATTATGCCTGTGTGTTTTTGAGTGCATGTGTTTATTGATACTGGGATGCCTGTATGGCTGTGAGTCATGCAGTTGTATTGTATTAGCTGGTCTGCACTTCTTAAATCTGATGTACACATACACTCCATATTCTGTTAATTAAAAACAAACAGAAACTAATAAACACATGCACTGAAAGTAGAAAACTCATCCAAAGAAGCTAACTGGAACTCAGCTGAAAAGAATAAATGAAAACTAAATAAAACATGGACAAACACAGTTATTAGATCTCTGCCGAAGCTCAGTAATTACATTTGAAGGAGAGAGTTAATGTAAACTGTAGATGTGTAAGCAGCTGTTTTTACAAGAGGATAATCATATGCATTTAATACTGTTTTTCTGTCCAGTTCCATTATTACCTTATGGCACAAGCAATGATGCCTACCTTAGGATGAGCTACGTTTGAGGCATATTGTTGGGAGTGGGATCCCTCCTCCTCCTCCTCCTCACTCAGCTCTGCGTCTGTATGGAGAACGAGCAGCCATTTTAGCACTCAGCAGGGCTGCAGCCTGCCTGCCACTGTCACAGCTTTCTTCCTCTAATTAATGCTGTTTGTTTTGAAACCCCCAGGATACCTGCAGCCAACCTGAGAAAGTGCCACTGCGTGCTTTCACTTTGGGTCACAAAGAAAAAGATGCCTGATGATGATTGGTCTCTGTTGAGAGAGATCAGTGAGGGTCACCTGACTGCCACACTGATCTTATGGCTCAGCGTGTATATTAGTCAGTGTTTAGTGGTGTCATAAAGCTGCAGATTGGAACAAAAGTCTCTGACTGAATCTTGTTTGTGCATTTCCATAAAATTTGCACATTTTTTAATAAATAAAATTAAACCATATTTAGCTTCTTTGATGAAGAATGTGTAGTTTAATGGATGATTCAGTTCAGTCTTCTTTACTTTGCCTGTCTTCGTGTTTAACATAAAATCAGACGGAGGGTACTGACATTTAATTAGATATACTCCTGTTCCAATTCAGTATGGATGCCTTGGCTTTGAGTACCTGTCAGTGTCAATCTGATAGCAGTGTTTAGTTAATAAACTGTATTCCTCGCTGTCAGGATGAGACTCTGGGAAAACTTTCCTAACTTTGATAAATAAAAAGTGAGAATTAATTACAAACAAAAATATTAATTTACTGAACCTATGTTAAGTAGTAGAGTAAATTTCATGTTTTCCATCCGTCCATTTCCTTCTCTTTAATTTAAGATTTATTTAACTGATTTAATTCAGGGTCACGTGGGGGCTGGAGTCGATCCCAGCTGTCATGGTACAAGGGGCAGGGTACACGCTAAACAGGTCACCAATCTGGACTAATACACAGACAGACAACCACGCCAATGGCCAATTTAGAATCACCAACTAACCTAACCCCATGCATGTCTTTGAACTGTAGGAGGAAGCCAGAGTACTCAGAGAGAACCCACACAGCCACAGGGGAGAACATGCAAACTCCCTTAAGGCCTCAGGCTGGGTTAAAACCCAGGACCTTCTTGCTATGAGGCACCCGTACATCTTTTAGTAAAGCAAAATTCAGTATTGTGGTTTTTTTACATAGTAATCACACAGTTACTGAATTTTAAAATGTATTTTTAGAGCACAGCAAATGTCTGCAGGTGTATGCAGCAGTTAAGACAGACCCAGGTGGCAGTGGGCTGCTGGATTTTAGTGAAGGTGTTCATGTCTTCCTGAGGAGGCGTTGTAATAATGTCCTCTGTCTAGCACCATCATTGAATTGCATTTTTTAATTTAACTGCAGTGGCATTCCCATCAGCCACTGTGCTTTGTGGTTAGAGCTAATTACCAAATGCCAACACACCCATGACATACATGATAATTTAATAACACGATATTAAACCAGCTTGCCACTGTAGCTGCCAACATCAATTATTTCTGACAGCATTTTCATTGTGAGAATGGGATGTTTGCATTTCATCAAAGTACGACTGTGCCTTCACAGAACCCCAAAAGCTTTAGATAGACTCCTGGTCAAAGTAGAGCGATTTAAAAGTAACCAGTAAAATCTTGCTGTAGATTTTACTGGTTACTTTTCTGTAACCAGTTTATCTTTTAACTGTGTGACTTAGTGCGGTGACTAAACAAGTCATCACAGAACTACACTGTAGTGAATGGGAGGCCAGGGTAGTTCTGTGATGACTTGTTTAGTCACCGCACTAAGTCACACAGTTAAAAGATAAACTTGGAAGTCACTGTTACTACAGGGTATCTTTAAACCCTTTATCTCCTTCATATCCCCGACCAATTTAGAGTCACAGATTAATCCAACTTGTATGTTTTGGGACTGTGAGAGGACGCCAGAATACACGGAAACCCACACATACAAACTGCACAGAAAGATCCCAACTGACCAGGAAGCTTGCTGTGAGTTTTCAGCGATAAATAGCACACTACCGATGCAATTGAATCATTACAGGCGTTTGCATTCAGTTTTGCTACAAAGCTTTCTTTTTTTTGTTTGTTGTTGTTGTTGCAAATCAAGCACATCCTTTTTCTTTACAGGGATTAGATTTTCTCCAGAGTGCTCTCACTCAACAAGATGTACTGGTACTTATAATATACTTGTGAGCCATTTGAGCACACATAGTGCTTTCTTACTACAAGCGTCATTCACTCCTTCATACAAGTGCTCTTTTTCCTCCTCTGCCATAAAAGGCTGATGGCGGGTGAGGGGGCGGCATGGACGCATGAAAAGGCAACATAGGAGTTTAAAATTGACACCATAGGTGTATTTACTAAAAACCTTGTGAGTTTGACTCTCAGTGGCCTTAACTTCAAGGTTAGTGGTCAAGTTTTATGAAATTCTTGTGAATGCCATAGCCCGAGAATGAGGTGATGTACGATTTTCAAATTGATAACATATTTGTACTAGGAGGCTGAGGGCTAGCACAGGAGGCGGCCAGTATATTTTTCTATGCTTAAGCACTTTCAGCTTAATATTCACAAACTAACTCCAATAAATGCATCAGGATTAACTCAGTGTTCAGGATCCAATTTAATAGCACCCTCAACTTCCTGACGCGCCCCAAGAGCTATTTATAGGAAGTAAAACTTGTTCAGGGATTAGTAGTGGCTTCAGTTGTCTTTGTCTCCAGATCAGTCTCTGCTTTGGTCAACTTTTTGTTGCAGGGTTCGGCCTGTGTCAAGCAACCCGCAGACTTCCTGCAGTTGATGTGCTTAACCCCATACCAGACTAACCAGTGCCTCTCTGTCTTCTTATTTTCATATTTTAATTTGTTTGTTTGTTTTTCATTTAAATTAAAAGATTTTTTTAATGGTTTAATAAGGGAATCATGTTTTAAGTTTATCAATAACGTTATTAAATAATCAGTTACTTTCTGAATTACAGATTCTCAAAATACACAGGGTGTAGGTTCTTTTTGATCCCTCGTAATTTTGTAAGTACTGGAGATAGCTACATGAAATTTTCAAGGCTGAAAATCCGATTTTTAATTCTGGTTTACAAACACCAGCCAAACCCAAATTAATTTTGGACAGAAGGAATCGAAGATAAGCCTGGTATGAAAGCGTAGATAAACACAAGACATTTCATTTCATATAACAAGTTTTATCGTTTATTTATTTATATAGCACATTTAATTACGACAGCAACGTTGACCAAAGTGCTGTACAAAAATGCTAAATAACTAGTACCAAATAACTTATAACAAGTGCTGTCAGCGTTAATCTCGTTAATACGACGTTAACGCCATAGCCACATTAATGCGGCAAATCCCTGTTAGCGAGGCATGGTGCTAACGCGTTAACGACCTAACCGTGCTAACACGATATTGAATCTACCTGCTCTCTTTTACTGTTATAGGTCTTTGGTGGTTGTTTGAAATAGTTTTTTTGAGCTTTAACCTGAGATTCTGGCGTTTAGGGCAAAATACATTTATATTTAAAAGTTGATTCAGGATTTTATTGAATCGATGTTGCTTTATTCAAGCTAAAATCGATTTTAATCAGAAAAGCGATTATCAAAACTCTCCCCTATAGGGTACTAATGCTTGTTTCTGTTCTTCTACATCACAGACGTTAAACCAGCTTTAGATTGTGATTTGGAGTGGCTACAACATTGATCAGGTTGCTTAAATGTTTTTCATCTCTGAAAATTGTAAATATTTATGAAGTTATGAGCGCTCAAAATTGACAGGGAAACAAAAAAATCTGAACAACTTTATGTACTTTGATGACCTGCAACTAAAAAGAAAAAAATGGGATACTTGGGGGTCAGAACTTTTTTTTTTCTATAAGATTTATAACTTGAGTTTATGTTGAGTAACCCTCATCCCAAAACATAACTGCATGACATTAAACTCTTCTCACTGCTCACCAAAAACTGATATTGCGCTTCAGTTCTTTCTCAGTTCTTGCTTTTGTGCTTAAGAAATGTATACATATCCATTTGATACGAGAAAGCAGCAGTGGATAAAAAGGTATTATGTTGTTGGCAGAGCTCCAGTTTCATCAGCCCGCATCTTGAGGTTTCTTGTTTATTTATTTCAGGTACTCCATTGATGGCGTTAATCTCTTACTGAGGTGTGACATCTACATTTCCAGTCAAGTTTCAGCATGCAGTGTGAGAGCCTTGGTTTACATACTCCATGCAGGTTGTTGTTATTACACAACAGAGCTTGTGGATAAAATAAACTTCTTTTCAGGGTACATTTCAGATCATCTATCAAATTATGCAATGGGACGTGCAGGAGATTTCGTTTCTGCAAAACTGCAACAGATGGGCTCTTGGTGTAGCCTGTGGTTTGTCCCTGAAGTCTGGCGCTCTGAGTCATTGTGAAGCGGTAACACACACACAGGCACAAACCTACGTACATACATACATACATGCGTACTGTATTCAGCTGCTGCTGTGGCTAAAACAGAAAGCGGGGAGGAGGAGGAGAGCGCCGCTGCTTCGGCTCCTCCGTCAGAGCAATGGCCTACATTCTCGCCTGAGGGGGGAAAAAAGGCTTGTGCAGCAGACAGTGAGAATTTGAGGGGTGGGAGGGAATGGAGTGAAGGAGAAAGGTAAAGGCAAAGAACAAGAGGAACCGAGCACATACAGGAAGAAACTGATAGTGCAGCTGAGAAAATAGAGTGATGAGAGTAGTAGTGGCGAGCAAGTTAACAGTTGAGCCCTAATGGCTGAGTTTTTCTGAACAAGGTCAGGTACAATAAAAACAGTCACCCAACAGTTTTTACCTTGTGGATGGATCTGAGTGGATCCGAGTTGGTGTTTTCTGATGAGAACCGTTTGAGTGGCAATGCTGGAAGCAGAGAAAGTGAGCAGCCTTTTTTTCTCAGGTACATTAGTGTGCCTGGACGACACTGTTGGTAATCCACCTGACAGAAGGGGTTTAACAGTTGCGGGTTTCTCACCTTAGATGTGAAGCAAACAGTGTGTAATGAACATATGGGTGTTTAAACACCTCTTGTGAAGTGAAGCATAAAGGTGTCCGTGTGCCTGGGTTTTAAATGGCCTTGTTTTGAGAGACTTCCAAGCTTTTTTAATCAAGAAGTTCACTTGGTAATGTAAGTTAGGACTTAGGTTTGCCTCAAGGTTGAGAAATGCTTTAACGCTTTTCGCGAGTAAAATGACCAAAGTGGGGTCATACACAGAAAATCTGTTATTAATGGCTCTACTTGTGCTTTGCAAACTTATACTGTTTAGTATAGATAATAAAAATAGTTAATAGATAATGCAAAAGAAAGAGTATTACTATCTCTATTCAACAGGATTTTCATGCCATATGCTGCAGGTTTAGAAGGGATCTATTCATCTATTGTTCATCTACAAAGAAATCAGGACAAGCGAGGTTGGTGTTAGACAATCTGTTCGATTGGCGTCCTCCTATGTGATCGTAAATGAACAGTACCTTCCCAGCTTTAACATGCACCCACCATTGGAGCGCTTTCCACTCTTCATAACATTTTCTGTTTATGTGCGCCAAACAGAAAACTCTGTGGTGCAGGTACTGACTGTTTTGCTGCAGCTTCAGCCTTTTGCCACACTTTATGACTAAAGTGACTGGCACTGTTCACTTTTCTATTGCTTTGATTACTTCTCTCACTCACTTCCCACAACCAACCAACCAAGTCAGACTGAGTGACTCACAAACGGATGTTAGGCTACAGTTGCTTTTTTTGAGTAAAGCACTTCAGTGTAATTGTGGGAAACTGTTGCAGATTTTTTTTTGTTACTGTTGAGCAATTTAAAAAAAATCTTATTATTATTATTATTATTATTATTTTTCGTCTGCACCTTTCTGTTTCTGATCTACTGATACCTGCTATGTATAAAATGCTCCACCGTGTCCTCACAGGTGAGTCTGCAGTTTCCTGCTTTAGTTTAGCTTCGTGATGTTTACTGTACAAACTGATGACTGCAAGTGTTGTTTGTTTGTTTGTACTAATTAGGGAAGTCATTTTAAAACTGTTTACATCATTAGAGAAGGCATTTAACATTAATAAAATGAACTGTAGTGGGGCATGCTCATTGACGTCATGTTGATAGTGGGTCTTTGTTTCAGTGTCAGGAAGCTTGGAGCTGATTTTTACATAATTAGATAATCAAAGAATTTACAAGTAATATTATTTTACAACTAATATTACAAGTGTAAAAAGATTCAGTCTATATTCAAGCTTATAGATGCTTTTGCTATTTGAGCTCTTCATCACACAGATTTATCCAACTTTAAAACTATGTGACAGATGTCATCCATTGATATTGATGGATGCCATATTCTTCAGGAAAAAATCTACGTGGCAAGGTGAAAGAGCACAGGAGTTCAGAACAGCTTGGAGTAAACTAGGGGCAGTATTAACCGGTGTGAAAAAGCGTCTTTGATTAATCATCCTGGGAAACTTCAGTACTCGAGAGTTCAAGAGTCACAAGAAAAAAAAATAGATTTATTGTATAGCAGCGTATCGATTGCATGAATGTCTAGACTGTGGCAGTTAACAAAGGTGAACAAAGAACTAAGAGAAAAGGAAGTCCGCTTGTTTTGTGTTGTTGTGCAATGTGACGCGGGTATTTGATGCTAGCTTGAGGTCTATGGATAGTTTATGCCACAGGTGTTTCCACACTGTTCTTCAGTTTTTGTTTTTAAGTAAACGTTGTGGTCATTATAGAGTAATTCAACTTAAAGTGTTGTAAATGTAAGACCTGTTTTTTTAAATTTCATTTTGATTTAGGAATGAGACGCAAGAAGTTCATAATAGATTTTCACAAAACAAACACAACACTTCCTGTCACATAGATGTGCCAGTTTCAATAAACACATGCACCAAGGCCCTCCCGATGCTTGGTGTGTTGACAAATCTGACAACAGTGACAAAAGCTGAAACACTGAAGCACACAAGGTAGTTTTTCTTTTAAATAATTATAATGTCTTTTCGCATCTACTTTTAGTTTTGATTTTATTAAATTTTTTATAACAATGCTTTTAACATTATACTGTTCACTAAACGAACATAATTTAACCGAGTATTCCCTGCACCAGCTCCACATAGTACCAGAAAATGGGAGGCAGGTATCAGGAACGTTTGGACTTGGATTTAAAATCGGATGCCAGGGATTGTCCAATAATTATTATTCAAAATAAAGGCTCTACAAATCTACAATGTTAAAGTGCCAGATTTGGCTATTTAGGCTGAAAAAAAATCAGAAGAAATGTACAAGAACTCATAAATACTTAAAACCCTGTAGAATTAAAAAATAAAATTCCAGTATGGTAAGTAAAACACAGTATACATTGGCAGACATGCTGTACGTATTAAAGGAGGATTCCTGCCATATTGTTAATGTATAAAATTGAAATAACAAAAGCTTTGTTTTATTATAAATTTTGGTTTGCAGTGTGACATGTTGCAAGATGGCACCGGTTTTCAGTTATTTGCCAAACTTGTTGCAGATTTGTCATATTTAGCACTTTAAAGTTATCCATGACCTCAGACTGTATCCAGATGTTTGACTTTATTAACATCTTTTTATTGCAGTTATGACTTGTAAGCCTTTCATGTGGCTACAGTAACCCATGTCAGTGCTGGATTAAACTTCCTTGTCTGGGAAAAAATCTTCTATAATTAATGTGTTACATAACAAAAACTGTAGGATTACCGTTTCTTATGTCATGATTACCATGGAAACAGTTTCAGCCTTGACACATATGGGTCAGCCGTAATAAAAATGTAAATTTCACGTTTTCCCCTGACACACATGCTGCTGTTTCCTTATTTTTGGCTTCTGTTTTTCAGATGCTTATTATTTTACTGTTACACTCTTCCCTCTTTTTCCTTACATCTGGTGTAAGGTTTGTTTTCCCAACCCACTTGCTTGCTGTTGTGGGGGTCTTTGATGTCATTCAGCTGCTACTCTAAAAAGGACCTCTGTCTGATGTCCTTTAACCCTCGGACGCATGAGTGACTGGAGCCTGCACTCTTCCATAAGTGGGTCAAAAACGACCCATGTTAAAATCGATTTGTTTTTATCCCACTTTTGTCATTTTGGTTAAGAATAATCATTTTGGTCCACGCAAGAATGATTTAATGTTTGAAACATTTTGTATTTTTCACTTTTGTAAGATTTTTAAAACATTTTGAAAATTGTACAGACAATTCCTCTTTCATTTCTTTGGCTTGTCCTCCCCTTACATACAGTACATACACACAGTTGTGACAAACCACCTGTTTCTGGCTGTAATCACTACACAGAGGCACATTGCATTCCCCACACCGGCTGCTGACTTTACGATCTTCATTAGTTGGAGCTGAAGTCTTGCCGTCTTTGGTTGGCCCTGTCTGCTTTTTTTTCTGTGGGTGAGTTGTGGCTTTTGTCACCCCACACCTTCCTATTTCTTCAGTGATTGGGGTTTGCAGTTGGGGGCAACCTTTCAGTCAACTTCTCATATGTGGTGTAGCAAGCTCCTTTGAGAGCTCAGTGAGGAGGACCTGTTATGCAGTGGTGATACAATTCTTGAATTCAAGGTGCTGAGCAGTGAAAAAGGTGTAGGCACTCACGGTGGCAATGTCAAGTTGTACCAAAGCACCATGGGCCACATATGTGTTTCAGGTGTAGAGTAGGTGCGAACCATCTGAACCATAGTATCTACACCTTCTTTGGTCTTATTGTACAACGTGATAAATTATGTTGTTCCCATTTCTAGCATTTTTATCAACCATTTTCTTGTGATACATCATGCTCAGGAGTACAACAGCCATTCCTTTCTTTCTGACATAGCTGACTATGGTAAGGCCACCATTGAATGCACACTGTGCTGTAGACCTCCCAGAACTCAGAAGCCTTGTTCGGATTTCTGCCTTGTCCTATTGTAGAGTCCTCACAATAGTGTCCCAGGAGACACTGTGGAAGAGGCACATTGGAGAAGAAAAAATCTTCTTCTTCAGCTGTCTGTCTCACTGTGGAAACCATTCTAGATCTTGCAAAGAAGGATGTGTGCATCACAGAGTCAGAAGATCTTTAGGCCATACTTGATTGGTTTGTTTGGCATAGTAGTTCACTGTAGAAGTTTGAACCTACCTGACATATTCACTAAGAATAAATCACTGTCTGAATGCTGAAGGAAAGCTGTCTGTTAGTTCTCGCTGTGTAAAATAATCTTCTTAGGGGTTATGTTGGAAAACCTATTGTGAGCTGGAGGGTCACATTTACCAGACCCTGCCGTAGATGAAGAACTGTTTGGTGTTGTGTTATTCAGAAGTCATGGCGGCTACAGAGCGTATAGTGATGCTGTAGTCCTAGGCGGGGGATTTATCGTTCATCAGCAGAATGAGACACTCACTTTTGAGGGGGCTGATAGTGGGGTTTCTGCTAGTGTATTTCAAGCCCAGGCTATTCCCCACTGGGCCTAACTTGATACCGCTATAGAGAAAAGCTATAACATTTAGTTAGTTCACAGGAAGCAAAGTGATTGCAGAAAACTTTTAAAAGTTTTCCACAGAACATCTAATCTTTTCAAGCTGTTTCAGCATTGCACTCTCTGTCTGGGAGTTTCTGAACTCTTGTACTGATATATCATAGAAATGGTGGTAAAGATCAACACATTGTTTCTTCAACCCTCCTACAACCAGGTTATAAATTTCAAGGCTGAAATGACACCAAGGTTGAATCTTTTCCCCGTAAAGACTAGGGATGGGTATGGAAAACCGGTTCTTGTTGAGAACCGGTTCCCACTGTTTCAATTCCTTGGAATCGTTTGCCATTTTTGCAAACGATTCCCTTATCGATTCCAGTCGCCCCGAATGACGTCACGACGTTGCGGAGCGTCGGAGCGTACCTGGCAGGAAACACGGCTCAAACGCTTAAAAGTTTGTTTATACTTTACGAGAACGGATTGTCATCCGTTCAGGGCAACTTGCAATACTTGCAAAGTAGATATTTCATTAAGGGAGGAAACACTATGAATATGCAAAAGCATTTGCTCACAAAACACGCGATGAACTTAAATGAATGTCTTTAATTCCGCTCCGGACTCGTGAATCTCAACCCAGCAGCAGCGGTAACGTTTGCACGTCATCTCCCGTTAATGCGGCAGGTAAATAATCAACTAACAGTGCATATTATGTTAGCGCGATCTGCTTTATTACAAAACCTGCCATTGTGCATTTAGGTGATCATGATGAGACAGACAGAGTCTGGCTGGCGCTCGCTGGCAGTTGTCGCTGCAGTCTACCGGTAGCTTCTCTTTTCAGGCCCGCATGTCACCGAGCAGTGACTAGTTTGTGGTCAAAACCTTGCAGCCATTTGCCACAGCAGATGGTAAGTGAATGTGTTTAATTGTAGGCACGGACATTACTGGATATTCTTGTGTAATTGCTACAGAATAATTTATGTTATACTTTGTTATTGCTACAGAAGAATATTTATTTTATTATTTTACGTTTACAATTTTCCCCGGGGACCCTGTGACACCCCATTGAAGAGCTGTAGGCTGTGGATCTCTTAAGATCTCACTGTTGGGTTTGTAAGGCCATGTTACTCCTAAATTTCTATCTTGTTGAAAGAGAAGATATAAAACAGTTCTAAGCTAATCGACCTTAGTGTTCTCCTTTTTAAAAACAAGACTCGATAAGAGAATCGATAAAGAATCGAATCGTTAAACAGAATCGAAAATGGAATCGGAATCGTTAAAATCTTATCAATACCGATCCCTAGTAAAGACAACATTTAACATCTTCCCTTCTACCTTTATTGATGGGTTTTGATACCTCTGTATGGTTAGGAGATTGTTTGATGACGAATTAGTTTCTGGATTTCTCCATGGGTAGCTGCATAGATCACCCTCACTAATTTCAGATGCACACCCACTGTTTTTGTTCTATAAGCAGACCTGAAATATGACAGACATTTCTCAGTTCACAAAAGGGTTTCAGGTTTTACTGCCAGTGAGCTTTCAAGGCGTAGTTTCGTGTTTTACTTGGATAGTTTGTTTTCTCTTTTTATCTTGTTTTGTTTTTTGGTTACTGTCTGTCTGATTGCATTGATTACTTTCATGTACGTTAACCATAATTCAATGCTCTCTCGCTGGTCTTTGTTTTGTTTTGTTGCTTCGTGATATTTCAATCATGGTGCGTAAGGTTAACTAGTTAACTAACTCACTGCTAACATCTAAAATTGCTAACTTCTAAATCCACTGAACCTCATAGCTGTAGCTGAAAGGTTTTTCAACCATTTTTACAAATTCTCATTGGACCTTAGTGCTAAATAAGTTTGAAATAAAGTCCCCAATTATTTCTCTCTCTCTATCCACTGTGCGTTCAGATGTGTACCAACACATCTCTGCTTGTCCATCTGTGCCTCTCAATTAGCGTTACAGCAGATTGATAGTGCAACAGTAATTGAGTGGATACATTCAATTGCCCGCAGCCCCACACACCTCAATCCCCATGCCAGTCTAAGCTGCCAAGGTTAACAACTTTTCTGGAAGAAAACCTGTATATTAATCACATATTTGTAACAAAGTACTTGGCAAATGAAAATATTTGCCGTTGTAGTTGCAGTGTATGAGTTCTTGCATTTTTTTGATCAGCCTGACTGTTCACCACTTATCTTATTTGTTAAAATGTAAGCACTATTGCAATGTTATAAGACTACAGATTGAAATTTAGGCATAACCCACCTATTAATTATATAATATGCTCGCTTTTACACGTGTTTTTTTTTTCTGTCTTGATAGTTCTGTTTTGTCACTCATTGGTCTTTAAACGGAGTCAGTTCTGTATATTGGCTCACCCTGTTATTATAATAGGTATCCAGCCAGCTTCCCTCTCTTCCTTTTTGCCCACCTTCCATTACTTTTCTCCCTTTTGTCCCATTCAGCTGAAATGCAGGTCACCGAGGTGTGGTTCTAATCTCAGGCTAACCTGCCAGTGCAACAGCATTTTGCCTGCACTTGATGGATAAATGGTGGTGAGCAGTACCTACACAAAAGGCAACACTGGACTGATTGCAGTGAAGAAAGTACCACTCGATGTGTGATACAGGGCATGTTTTGCAGTGGTGATTACTCACAAATCCCAGCTTAAAGACAGTTTGTGAGTATGTACTCTCTGTACACTATAACTTTTAAGATTATTGAAAAGTAAATTATATTAGAAGTAAGTCTGAAAGTACCATCTTTTAGACAGTGATTGGGGGAATTGCTGATGGTCAGAGTGACTTCCTATGGGTTATTGATTAACACAATGTTTAGCTTTAGGATTTAGAAAATGTAAATGACACTGACATATCATTTCAGAATGTCGAAAGTCAGTTGTTGGCCGTCCGGTAGTTGATTTTAAATGAGAGTGCAGTTGTAGTTTGTCCTCTTCTCATCAGCTTTTTGCCTCCCTTTGTGTGTTTTTGACTGTGAAAACTCTACTCATTGTTATGTGAGATTTATACTTGTGCATTAAATCTACATCCTCAATAGATCGTAACCAAACTCTTTTTTAGGACGGGAAAATTAATTGGAAATGAATCAGATCTCTTATCAACATAATCTGACCTGTGTCGGTTGTGAGTTATGCTGGTTCAAAACTGAAATCTGTGTCATGCAGCAAGGTGACAATAGAAGAAGAGATCCAGACAGTGGTGGTTTTGCACATTTGGTTATCACAACTACTACTTCCGTTTATCGAGAGTTGGACTATTCTGCAGATGTTAAATATGATTTATTCTGTTCAGACACTTGAGACATGTTAACATGTCAGGATCAGATCGCTTTATATAGGCTCCATTTAAAAATCATAGTTCATTAATTTGAGATCATATCGCCCCAGTCCTACCTGCGGTGTAACTTGAATGTAACCTGAATTGTACCTCCTTGGAAATCTAGCTAAATTGCGTCGATGCAGCCTACAACGACTGTGATTGGTATCATGGTTTTCTCCAGTGCACTTCTATCTAGTTTTTCTCTGCTGCCATCTGTTGCATTGACTTAAAGGAAGAAACCCCACAAAACTAGTGTTTTGGTGGCAAAATTGCAAAGCAACTCAAACATACTGCACAGTATAGTATAAGCATAAATGCTGGTAATGGTGTTAGCCACTTGCAAGTAAGGTGCGTCTTTATTCAGTGCAGAAATGTAAATGTGACGTGAAGGTTGAAGTTCTGAGTTGAAGACAGCTTGCTATGTTTTTAGTGCACTTAAAAAAAAAACTTTTTGAAATTATTTTTTGATTAATACATATAAGGAAAACAAGTGTTCCAACTTAACATTGTTTATCTTCAGTTGCTCAAATGATGCATTCTTATTGTACTAAAGGAAATTAAAATTTTCCAAATTTTCCTACTGCCTATTATCATTTTCAGTCATTTGGAAGCACTTTGAGCTGTGCTAACCTGCACAAAAGATGCTATACAAATTAAGTTTGATTGATTTTGATATCCCGTACCTCTGCAGCTCCACTAGCTAAGACTGAGGAAAGATACCCCTGATGGTCATATTTCTGTGGTTTGTTTTCAGATGGTCAGTAGTGAGTGTGCATGTGTGCACACAAAATCCAGTGTCAAGTGTCATGTTTACCCAAACATGTTAATAGATAAGACAAGACCCACTGAATTTCCTGTCAACAAGAAGCATCATTATGGAGTACACAAAACTGACCTACTTAACTCAACCACAGTTGGCTGACTGTTGAAGCCTGGTATGCTGTCATGTTTAGAAAATAGGACCTGCATTTTGGCAATATTTCAAGAAGTAGGAAAAAAGGTAAACCTGTTCAGTTGGAGATTGGCTTTTCAGGAACAAGTTTGTAGTCAGTTAAAACCGGTTGTCAGTTAAAACTTTACAGTTCCTGCCTATACTCATGTTGTGCATCTAGCAAGCACTGTTGGTTTTAAAAGGTAAAAGTCACGCAGCGCCAACAACATTTTGATCACTCAAATCAAACCTAATTTATTTAAAAGCTTCAGCTTAATAATATTTAGCTGCAAATAATTTGTTTATTAAATAATCCAATAATCAATTTGTTAAGAGTCAGGAATAGAATGCTTAATTTGAGGGAAGTTGTTCAGTTTTGCAACCATAAATGCGCACACCTCAAAGTCTAGACTAGATAATAATTGGCATAGTGGTTTGAAAGTGACTAAAACGCTGTGCATATTTAAAATACTTGCAATTTTTTCTTAATTTGTAAAAATTTAGAACAAATTATAAAAAATAAAAAGATTACAAGACATCCATATGTATATACACATGCATACACTTACATACAAATGCCTATACAAACACGTGCACATGGACATAAAGACATGTATACATATACACATGCATACATTATCCAATAAGATAAAACAACCCAAACTAAATAACTAAGACAGAATAGACCCTGTTTCAAAGTGATCCAAAACCTGTGAAAATTGCCAGAAGAGGAGGTGAACTTTATAGATGAAGGAAGACTGTTCCAGGGTCTCGGAGCAGCAACGGAAAAAGCCTTGTCACTTTAGATTCTGAATGTATCATTATTTGAAAATAATAGTGGGTTACCTTAGTAATGCATTTGTAATAATGAAGGTATAGTTTCTGTGCTAAAGGGGTCTAATACCTTGATTTCCAAATGCCTCATCATATCTTAAAGACCAACCCTCAGAGTGCAGGCTTCCTTGTGCTTCTTCTGTAAGTAGAATTGGAGGCAGAGTTTTCAGTTATCAGACCTCCCTTTTGTAGAATTAGGTTTGTGTTCTGATTCAGGAGACAGACACCCTCCCCTCTCGACTACTCTAACTTTAAACTTCTCTTTTGTATAAAAGTTACAGTTAGGACTGAATCAGGTGAGCCTGAGCTGTCCCTCAGAAATGATGCTGATTGCTCAAGCTGCTGCGGGGCTTTCTGTGTTTCGTGTTTCTGGGTACTTTGTTGCCCCTTCTCTTTCTTCTCACCAACCAGTCATGGAATATGTCTTTGCCGCACCGAGCCTGGCTCTACTGGAGGTTTCTTCCTATTAAAAGTGAGTTCTTCCTTCCAACTATTGCCAAGTATTTGCTCTCAGCTTCTCTCAGATGTTGTAGTGTCTTCGCTTCAAGATAAAAATCACCTTAATTGTTCTTGCTTGTAGTCAGTATTTTTTTTCCCTGTAACATCAGCAGTATATCCAAGCCAGAAATCAACAATCACCAATTAGTCAGTCTGGTGTTATTATGGGTGCAATTGCTGGCATGATTTCATTGTTACACAATGGAATGCAAGATCAGAAGTCACAATTATTCTGTTATGTAATGATTCTCATTTAATTCATAAAATGCTCTAAATCTGAACTCCTCCTCGACCCTCTGGTATAAGCAGGCTGACCTTTTCGGATCTGATGACTATCTGACCATCACGTAGTCATTGTAGTTATTTAGAGGCGTTGGTAGATGAGGCAGAAAGACTGGCACACTGTTCCAAAACAAGCCTACTGATCCACCAAAGCCAAGGCTGCTGCTTCACCAGACTTAAAGAAATCAAGGACTGTGTAAAATATAGCCTTCATGTGCTTTGATAAAGTAGTTTGTCATAATACTTTATTGTAGCAAAAGAGTTTGATTTGTTGGTTACCTGCACTAGATGGGACAAGGTTTTGGCTTCTTGAGCAAGTTCAAATGTGCTTTTGAAGGTCCCTTTATTATGTCTACGTCTTTAAACACTTTAAGACAGTGTGAAGGTGAAGGGCAGACATCCGCTATGACGCATAACAGTATTGATAAGTTTTTGTCAAAATCCTGCTGTGAGCTGGCACTTTTTCTTTTTAGCATTTGGCATGCTAGCCATTAAAATCCATATTTCAAAATCAGTGTTCATTGGATAAGGAGATTTTCATTCATACATGTTTTAAGGCTCCTCATTCAGTGCAGTCTTTCTGTGTAAAGTATACAAGAGTTTCATAAATGCCAATTTAGCAACATCTGCAGCCAATCAGAAAAGTGCAAATTAAGGAAAATCTTGAGGAATTTAACAGAAGTTAAAAGTTATTTTTAACAAGATAAATGAGAAATAAACTACACACATTTAAACATTATAGCAGAGAATTACAATAACAAAATAACTGCCCTGAGTTCATAGTTGAACACCTCTGCATGCTGAGACCCAGTATCGCCTTAATAACATTAGTGATTCTTGCCTGAGGATGAGGATTATTGACACTGTTAACATTAAATTCACTCATTTTTTTCTTTTTTCTTCTGCCTGTTATTATCTAAGCGAGGAAGCAGCCAGTTAAGTTTTACCTACCAGCCTGGGTTTGCTTGTCGTCACATCTTTGAAGCCCGTCTGTGAGTGCCAGGAAGTTTCTAAGCAGAAGAAGGGAGAGAGCAAGAGCGCTCCAGGTGTTTTTCTGGTTTGGATATTGACCTACGTCTGCAGTGCTTCTGGCCAGTCGTTTTGCACCAGTACAACCACTGGGCTGAAAATTATTAGATTGCTGTAAATTTCCTGCTTAAAGAGAGCTAGAATCTACTGGAATCGATTAAATCCCACACTGAAATCACAGGGTTTTCCCAACAAAAGAGGTTTACGTCAGAGCCAAAAGAAAGTTATATTTTTTTAATCCAGTTTTTTGATTAGGGGTTTATATACTGATATACGAACAATGCTTTTCTTTGTAAGATGGTTAAAAGTACCAGGAAATGTTCTTCATCAGATAAGGTAATGCAGACTCATTACATTCACTGTACACGGACCAGCCTTGCTGATGAGGGTAGTTCCCCCCCCCCAAAGACCCATTATAAGCCTGGAAAAACCCTGTGTATGCAAATTTTATTTTATTTTTTTGTTAAGTAACCCAGATGAAGTGAGGATCAAATAAAACGACGTTGAAGCTCTGTTTTCTCTCTTCATTGTTCTCTGTTGAATATGGGTATGTACCTGTTAACTCACCTTCTAGTTTGCCTGCTGTTCCAGTGACGAGCTGTAATTCACACCTGTAAAATGCTATCTGATCAAACTCTAAATAGACACCGAAAAGCCTGAGACCGGAGAGGTCTCATGCAAAGCATTTAGAAGGCTTGCCTTTTGACTTGCCGAAGTTTGAAAATTTCTTGCAGCACTGCAAGGAGCCAGATTAAGAGGACTAGTCAATCAGCTGGCGTGTTTGGGCCTGGCAACAATCATGTGTTATCTGATCTTTACATAAAATGCGTGTTGTGTAGCACACACAACAAGGAAACTGTTTCTAACGTCTAAAATCAGCACACTGCTGCCTTTCTACGCAGAGCTGTGTTGCCGCACAGACTCTGGCTGCAGACTGATTCAGCTTGATACTGCTTTTGATCCCCATAGTCAGGAAAATCACTCATAATGCCCGAGCAGCTCGTTCTTCAGACTGAGTGACTGATCTGCTGTTGCACAGGTCAACCATGTGTCAGCTGAACAGATGGAAACAGAAGAGTGGGGTCTGCTGAGGAGCAGAACCACCCAGTGAATCAGATCCAGATAGTCGTTCAAATCCAGCCAATACTGACAAAACTTGAGACTCTTCCAAACATGAGTGTTTGTAACTTTCCACGTTTTATTGTTCAGTACTTGAAGAGAAACCCTGAGATGTAGTTCTTACACTAAGGTGCCCTCCTTGACTAACCAGGAAACAATAAAGAATTATTGGGCAACTTCCAGCAATTATAAAAGCATGATCATCAAGATAAAACTCTTCGCTATGATGCTGTTGTTTTGTCTTGTGCTATAAATCTACCACACCTCTTTCCTTTAAACCAGTGTATTAAGCTTAAATCGGGAGTTCTAAAGTGAGCCTGACTAGTAAAGCCATTTATTAACATCTTGTAATGTCTTATAACAAGTGCAAATCCAACAATAGATCTCAGTGTTTCTGCATACTGCCATTAGATGTGTATTAAAGACAAGTGAATCTGCAGGGGACCTTAACCTATGGAGTAATTTGGAACCAAAAATATAAATTGTACTTTTCCAATCAAATGTTTTTGTGGACCAGTGTTCGCCCCGGGTCTTCAGACTGGTTAATTTGAGCCTACTTTATAGATAGATATGTCTGTTTGCAAATCTTCTGGCCTGGCACAGGTAGATGTTCCTAAGCCAGCCAAGAGATGTAATCCTTCTAGCATGTCCTGAGTCTGTCAGGGGCATCATCTCAGTAGAGCACAACACCCAAAAAGCCAAACTGGGGAGGCATTCTACTCAGATTCCTGTAAATTGACTCAAAGTCAATACAGTCAATAAATCATTCATTTATTACAAAGTTGGTTGTCAGTAAAACTAACAAGAAATCAGAGAAAAGGACAGAAAAATAATATAGATCATTGTTCTACTGAAATACAGCTATAGCAGTGTCTCACACCTGGTGCATGTGATAATAAATATACAAGATCTTGTACTTGATAGTGACTGAATGTTGTCTATAGATGGTGATACTGGCGACATTGAACTTCTGATGGTCTACATGCTTTTGTAGTTGCCTCAGTCTGACCTCAATTATAGCAAGAATCATAATTGCTTCCTCTTCTTTTCTCTCTTTTTTTGGTCAGTACTGGACTAACAGTTGTTTTGACATGATGATTCGAGTGTTGCATTTATGGAACTTTTGGATTCCTTGAACCCAACGTGTTTCCAAACAGACTCCTTGGTTTTGCTGGTCTTGTTGACCAGAGGTTCTCTTTCTGTCATCTTATTTTGAGCTAAACTAAACTTGTGGAGTGAGTTTGGGTTTTTGGGGAGGGTGGAAAGTGCTATAAAGGAAATGAAGTCAAACACATACCATATGTTTCATGTTTTATTTTACTTTTTTTTAAGTCCCATTTTCTTTCAAGTATTCCTTTAATGCATCATGTTTCCAAAATGAGCTGATATTAAATAATCTCAATATAGACCAGAATAATCCACCTCAAACCTTTTCTTCCATTATATTTTAAGCATGTTTTTGATTTTTAGTACTGAGTTATTGAATTAATTTGAAGGATTTAAATGTGTTTTTGCGTCATAAATGATCCAATTTCCAACTCCAGGTTGCTGGTTGACTGTTGTTATGGCATAGGGAATTTTAAATGTTGGAGTGTTATTTGTGTTCTCAGTTTGTTTGTTGACAAGTTGTTATGATTACAAGATGTAAAGCCACCGAAGTCGACACAATGGTGCGCAGATTTTACTGTGATCAGTGTGTCCCTACCTGCTGGGTTGTTAACAGCCAGCTGTGAGCAGCTATGAAGGGGATGTCAAGGCAAGAAACACAAACGTCAGAGGAAGATAATTCTGTTTAGATTTATCTTCTGTGTGTGTGCTCTAAGTTATTATTAAAGTAGATTTCTGTGCTTCTCTTAGGTTTATACAGTGAAATAACCTAAATATTTCGAATATATTTAATGAATGAAGCCCTGCAGCTGGTGTGGGTTGCTTTTAATTCTCCAGATGTCTTCCATAGAATGCTTCTATTTTGAATTCAACCAACAATTTTATTAATCTTTTATAAGATGCAGTCTTTTGGTAGTAGTGAGGGGAAATCCCTCATTTAATGTAGTCTTTTTTTCCAGGTTATCACTTTTACAAGGAAATGTTTCCTTTAACATGAACCTCTTAAACTCTTGTAGAGTAGCTTTGCATGATTTACAGTTCAAAATAATCCTTATTTATCTTACACCAGGTCTTGGTACTGCCCCGTAATTTCTCTTCTGTGTAAACCAATCAGTTTTAGCTGATCGGCCCTTTAGCCAACTTTCTTCTGACTGCTTTTTTTTTTCAGAATATCATGAGATATACGATTTGTCACTTTTCTCCAAGGCCCTCCCTTTTTTTTCTGTCTCTGTCTGTGATTTGTCAAAAATGCAGATTTGCCTCCAGTCACAATGCCTGGTGCAAATTTGTGTCAGTTCACCTCATTTCAGTCACTTTGTCTGCATAAATGTGCCATAAGGGTAGAACAAACAGTCTGAAAATTAGTGTTTGGTGCAGCTTGTAAGCTACAACTCAACTTATATTTACTTATATTACAAAAAAAAGGAAAAAATATATCATCAAATCATTTTCACTTCATCAGTGGTATTGGTGTTATGTTCAGATCACATATGATTAAGCTTAAACATTGTCACTATTTCACTATTCATTGAATGTCAACCACTACAAATCACTATCAAGTAACAGCCCATAGTTGTAGTAACTTTGCCAGCTGTACGTGGTGGAGTTCACCCTGGACCTCTTTATTTCACCTCTACATTTGTCATTGCTTTTGCATGTTCCTCCTGTAATAGCATCTCATCTCACCATGTCACACAGACTTATTCCCTCTGTTAGCAATTAACACATTCTTTCACTTTTTTGCTGTTAATGCTGCTTGGTAGTTTAAATATTCAAAAATAATGGCCTGTTATTAACAAATGGCAAATAGAACTGTCAATAGTACAGCATAACTTGTGCAAGGCTAATTTCTGCAACATTGCAAATGAACAATATTGTGATTGTCCGTTTATTCTGTGTTTTCTTGGCAGTTGGAGGCCAACAGGCTTCTCCCTGCACCTGGGATGGTGCTTTTTGACAGAGCGGCTGTGGAGCCATAACCCCACCACCATCATCGTTCCATCCTCTTGACTATAAGCCGTTGGCCCACCACTGATCTCACGCCCAGGCTCCCCTCCTTCCCTCAGCTTTGCTCAGTCCCTGACAAGGCCACCACAGCCACCACATGACTCACCGACTGGAGCCCTAGATCAAGTAAGCACAGTGCTCTGTACTCGTTGACTTGAGTGCTGCAGTATGTCTCATTGCAAGCCAGAGTGATGCCTCGCACAACTTATTGTGTTCTGCAGCAAACTGTTATATAACATGGATTTCCCACTGAATACTGATAGAGTAATTTTCTTTATTGACTAGAATACTTTTTTAGTGATTATTTTAATTTCTTAACTGAGCTTCTAACGAAGGCTGAAGGCTGTTTGTAGGATGGCAGTGGCAAACCTGAGGTCAAGTAAAGCAAGACAGAGCGGCTACGTATTGAGTGTGGATTTATTTGAAATTGATTTTATGCTTGTTTTGTAATCTAGTTCTTACTATCTATTATTCTCTTAACTGCTTTTGTGATTGAATATCACCAGTAGCCCAAACTAGTTAAAATATTAAAGTAACATATAAGCAAGTTTAGGAGGGTGAACCAGCCTATCACGCTGAAAAGGTGTTTTTCCTTGAAAAAGGCAGCTTATCAAAATTGATGGTGATTAATCAGTGTTTCAGTACCAGTGTTATGAGGCTATTGTATTTAAAAAATGCATTTCTTTCATTCATGGGATTTAGTTTACTCCGATGTACATTGATTTAAGGCCAAACCTGTTTACTCTTGTTATATTTTATTATCTTATAACCCCATTGAAAATTCAGTTTTTGTTTCAAAATCTATTCCTGACCAAGAGAAAATGAGAGTTTATCCTGGTTTAAAATAGACATTTGGCAGAGTGGCAGATACATTTACCTCTTAATTTTGTTCATTTTATAATCCAAAAATATATTTAGGCTTGAGGAAATTAAACTCTACTTCTGTGCAGGAAAAACCCTGCAAACTATAGTTTGTTAGCAGTAAAATGGTGAATTAAATCTAATTTAAAACAAGGACCCGAGTGTGAGATTTGCCACAAAACCTTGGGAGTGCCATCGTAATTATATTGTCAGTGTAGGTGTTTGTTTGAATTTATTTTTAAGGTGTAAATGCACTGTGAGATTGGTTTGATTTGCATTTTGTTCTTTTCAGTTTTGCAGGGCAAGTCATTTATTTTAAGTTCTGCAGTATGCAGACAGAATGCACAATTGGCTGACTTAAAAGACTCCAGTCTTTGCCATCTCCACACATAGTTAATAACCTGTCAATTTAATTTTAAAGAAGACAAGTTAGTTAAACTTAGATTTAATAGTTTATAGAAGCGAGAAAGAGAAGAAAAAAAACTTCAGGCCGATGAAGTGCGTTGCTCTGAACATCCCAGCATGTCTGAGGAGGCCTCCCATAGCGTTTCACAAGTTGAAATGAGGACACACACACCCACATTCACGCGCCAAATTACACAGTGCCCAGCGGAGTTCAATAAATGATGAATATTCATGTGGAATTATCAGTCTGGCAGTGAACGTGTTTGAGAGAGAAAGCGTACTGTGAAAACATTAGGTGAACAATGACACAGACGCTAAGAAAGGCAGTTACACAGATCCGACGGTCCATGGGGGATGTTGTTTTAGTGGTATATTTGATGTCTTTTAAATTGATTCATAAGGAATATCGTATGTTTTGCTCAGAAAACAGCGAGAGGATAGTTCTACCTCAACGAAAATATATATTTCTATATTTTGGTTACATAAATGAACAGGGCAATTATAGGTAGCAATTCTCTGGTTGTCTCTCACCTCTAAAAACAGCTTTATTCTGTACTTTCTATACACTAAGATCTCTGGCTAACTGTCATAATGTCTGAGAAGCTGTGTGTAGTCCAAGGTTATTTCTTACTCTTGGTAAACATCCTGGATCTGGGTGTTCACAGATGGTTGGGAAACAATGGGCTGGAACTTAACAGGGTATTCAGTTGAGAAGCAGGGAATCTTAAAGGGCCACAACAGCATTTTTTGAATGTTTAATGGTTTTTCATTGGGATTTAGAAGCATGCGTAGTATAGAGGCTAGGCAGTTTGCATTTCAGTGCAAGTATAAGCACATTTTTGTACACACTATATAATGTATGTGAAGAATGCCAACACTAGACAATAAATCGGGAGCAGAAAATTGATATTTGTCAGTGAAATATTTTGCAATATTTTACACTTTTTACAGAAGTCACCTCAAACATATAGCCTGTCGGATTGCTGTTTACCTCAGCTGTCAAAAGGTTGGATATGAAGTGGCTGTGTATATTTACTCTGGGGGGAGGCTGTAAGTTTGTCAAACCTTGTGAAGGACATCTGGTACGATTCAATGAGTAAGTGAAGCTCATTTCAGACTAATAACTGAGAGGTTGAGGATACCCTGAACTTTTCTGTTGGTAGGCATTGTTACTAAGGCTTTATTCGATATTATGCTAACATTGTTAGACTTGTCCAATTAGCAAATAAACTCTTGTACAGTGTGTTTGTACTGTTTATGGCTGGGAAAGCTGGATTTTTGTAAAATTTAAGCCTAACATTAGCTGTAACCAGTTGTTGTTGTTGTCCCGATACAGGGTGGTTGACATGTCTTATTTGGTGGTTGACATGACAATAACTAAGTGCAACAATTTTGGAAGTCAGTCAATTTTTCTAGTGTACATCAGTGTTTTTAGCATTTCTTTCTGGTTATTTCGGGTTTCACCATTTGAAAACTGACTTTTAACCTCCTAGGACCTGCCGTCCACATATGTGGACATCACATTTTGGGTTATTTAGACCAAAATACTCAATTTTGCTCTGCATCGGCCTGATATCCACTTACGAGGACATTATACTGCTACTGTTCTATCAAAATTTTAAACGAATATCCTCATATGTGGCTCTTATTTTTCTTAAAAACAAAAATAAGGTAAAAAAAAAAAAAATCTGGTAATTCTTTGTTTTTACATTCATTGGGCCCCAATATGCCCAAATATCAAAGAGAAATTAAAAATGCATGTCGTGGAAGAGTTCAGGTCTTAGGAGGTTAAAGGTTTAAACATGGGTAAATGATAAGTTAACGGGAAAAATGATTTTGTTGATAATTTTCTGATCATCTTTTGAAGTAAAAAAACCACCAAAAAACAAAACAAAAAAACAAAACACAAACAAACATCAGTGATTCCAGCTGTTTAACTTGGAACACAATCGTCAACATTAACATTCCTTAAGTTGCAGTTTTCTGAGATCATAGATCTTACATTTTGGGGCGTTTTGGTGTATCCACCAAAGTGCAGCATTGGCGGACCTTGAAGTCCTTGGACTAAAGCAAAACAACGAAGAAAAAATGTTGGCAGATTTATTATTATTTGTTGCAGCCTTGCTTTTATCTTTCTTGGATTTGCACGGATAACTTTGACTGCATTTACTCAAAACACTAACATAGATATGATGTCGAGGTAAGCCAGATGTGTATTGAAATGAGTCATTTCCAGCAGTTTTAAAAGCAATTTATACAGTTAGGTGCGTATATATTTGGAAAGAGACCACTAATTTTGGTTCTGTACATTACCACAATGGATTTTAAATGAAACAACTCACATGCAATTGAAGTGCAGACTTTTAGCTTTAACCGCCTAAGACCCGAACTCTTTCATGGCATGCATTTTTAATTTCTCTTTGCTATTTGGGCTGATATGAAGATATTCGTTTTAAATTTCGATATAACAGTGGCAGTATAATTTCCTCGTAAGTGGATATCAGGCCCTTGTAGAGCAAAATTTAGTATTTTGGTCTAGACAATCCAAAATGTGATGTCCACATATGTGGATGCCAGGTCCTAGGAGGTTGATTCAGTGGGTTGAACAAAAAGGAACTAAAGCTTTCTAACACAATCCCTTTATTTCAGGTGCTCAAAAGTAATTGGCCAAATTAAATAACTGAAAATAAAATTTCCATTTCTAATACTTGGTTGAAAACATATTGCCATACTGGCAATGGCAGCCTTAAGTCTTGATGTCCATGTCCATTTTTATAACTATAATTGGAATATGGTTCAGGAAACAGGTGTTTAAAAATCACAACTTGTGTCAGTGTCCAAATATAGATGGACCTAACTGTGGCTGAAGAAGATGGCTTTTTTTTGCATAGTATGCAAGACTTTTTTCATATGGAGTGCCAAATGTAACCCTCTGCTACTGAAACAGTATTCAGCAAGGGAAAATTGGGTATACATTTTCACTTGAAGAGAAAACTGTTCATTATTGGAAGTCATTGGAAAATATCTCGCCGATCAAAACTGATGGCAGTATAGTGCCAAAAACCATGCTATAGACAGACTGATGTTTATATCATTTATGATGTTGGCACTTACAGAGGCCAGACTGTCTATTACAAAGCAAGAGTACCATCAGACTGTTCCAATAAAGAAATAAAATACATCTGTTTTTGCTTTTTATTTACTTTTTTAAAATAATTGATTGTGAGCCAATTTGATCATAATGGTTGTGATCACACAGCCGCATGGATGCCAATTCAATACACTCTTACTTCTTTCATAGGAGTCAAGAGAGGTAAATAGCAGACGGGCACTGCTAATCAAATGAACTCGATCAACTAATCATCACCAAGTGTGACCTGGCCTATTAAAATTTCCTGGTCTGGCAAAATCACCCAAGGTCACTTCATCATGGCATAATTAGAAAAGAGTGAACAGGTAATGGATTGTTTGGAAGGATTGCCGGGAAAAAGCCTGTTCTTTCTAAAAAGAACTTGACAGCATGGCTTAGGTATGCACAGTGGGATCTGAGCAAACCACAAGACTTTTAAAACAATTTCCTTTGGACAGATGAGACTAAAGTGGAGATGTTTGGCCGTAATGCACAGCACCATGTTCTGAGAAAAGCAAACCGCAAATATCAGGACAAACGCCTCATACCAATTGTCAAACACGGTGGAGGGTGAGGATTTGGGTTTATTTTGCAGCACCTTGCAGTCACTGAGTTCACAATAGACTTCACAAATGTGAGGCGGAACTTTCATTTGGGAACTATTTTCAAACCAAGACTAGACATGGAGAAAATATGTTAATATAGAAATTATGATGCATTTTATGGAATTGTGGATTTTTTTTAATGCCGTGTCAATTTTGAGCCTTTTTGTGGTAATGACAGTGCAGAGAGCAGACAGGAAAGTAGTAAGAATGAGGGTGAATGACATGCAGGAATGGGTCTGGATCTTGCTCATACCCAGGCCAGAGCAGCAAGCAGTACTTTACCTGGCTGAACATCCTTCAGTATAATGGTCGACTGCTCAACCAACTAAGCGATATCAGCACCTGTTGTTCCGCCCTTTTAAAATATCTCTTCCACCAAGTAGCCATCAGACCAGCTGATAGCATTTTTGGTAGGTAAAAAATGGCTAATGATAAGTCAGTAAATTTTTTTCTCAGTGCCATGACTCTAAGATGACATTGGAGATGCACTGAACTGATTTTTCTTATAAATTTCACTTAAAGATTTAGTAAAAACAAAAAAAAACAAGCTTAACTGAGGATATTTGTGTCTTTTCCTTTAGAAAGGAGATTCTTTTTCATTGCTTACATGCTCCAAACTGGACTTCAAAGTACCCCTAGCATGGGGGTCCATGCTTTGTGACTGATTTAATTTGGAGAAAATTTGTATGCAGACAGGGTAATAGTTTGTTTTGGAAAGCAAGCTTGCGGCGCACTCTAAAATCAAGCCAATTCAATCATTGCTCTACATAAACTGTAGGTCACAACATTTGTTTGAAAAGTCAAATGACATTTTTATTTCTTTTTCCTTTTTTGTAAATCGACAGTTGGTTTGGAAATTATAGACTAGACTGCATATTTAATTTATAAGCAGACAATATATGGAATGGAAAATACTAAATTCCCATTATGCAGAAGAATGTAGGAAGCCAGGGTAGTTTGTGGTATTTACTTGAACATCAAGACGATATGATATGAGACAAAATTGCCTTTTTTCGTCTAATCTCACTGTGGTACCAAATCCTTCCTGGATCCAGATCTGATTGAGGATTGTCTTCAAATGTTAATCACATTTAACTTGTGCCAGCATCCACCTCTGCTATAATTTCATGCAAATCTTTAAATACATTTTTCAGTAATCTTACTAACAGACAAACAAACTGAGCCAGGGAACTTCCTGCATAGGAGGTTTCTTTTCTGTGAATCAAATGAAGTGAAATAAAAGAGAAATTCATATTGTTTTTTTCCAGTGGCACAACAAAGGCACCTTTGCTTTATATATGTACTTAAAATAAGCCATCATCTGAGCTTTTGTCAGTCCTTCTTTTGATTGCATGGTCAGATGGATGGAAAGCACCTTGAGTATTAAATTCATTTATTTTTTCGAATCCACTGAGGATAACTTGAGTTACTTCTGGCGCAATATTTGGCTCTACTCTATTTTATTAATGATATTTAACTAATATTAAGTAATGAGAGAATCTGTTTGTTTGTTAATTGAATTATGAGAAACCAAATCCTAAGCCTGCCCTCATGTGGAAACCACATGGGAAAAAAAAAAATCTCCTCAGCTTGAAGCCTTTTCAGAGAAGCAGCTGCTCAGTTGAACCTGCCAGTTACGGGACTGTAGTGAACCTGCACATTTTCCACCGACACATTTGCATCCTGATTTGCTATGTTTCACTTGACACACATGAAAGAACATATGAGTCACTGGCTGCTCTATATGCCTTGCTGAAGCTGTGTACTTTCTCTGGTCATGTCCTATATTTGAGAGGGTGGGCCTCAGCAACAGTGACTGAGCAGCTTCTCATGGGTTGTACCAACACGATGCAGTAAAGAGGGGTGGCCATGCTGCATGCATGAGCAGTGTCGTGAGCTTATTTTACAGATAATTATTTAAAGATATTAAGCTATTAGCCTTTTACTATAATCTTTTCACATCTGTTTATGGCATTACTGAAGATCCAGTCATATTTAATTCTGATCAAATCTCTGGTCAGGTCGATTAATATCAGGCTCAAGATGGAAACCTTGACATGTGAATCTGAGGGAATCTTTCTGTGCTTTTTTTCTTTTTTTCTTTCTTTCTTTTTTGTCGCTGTTTTATCCAAAAGATAAAGGTTCTTTGAAGGAGCCAAAATAATAAAATGGGACCTGGTGAAAGGTTGTGTCTACATTAGAAAGATAAATAATGGGTCTGTATTGAGGGTAAATGTCATTTAGGTCCTCCTTATCTCCTTGTTTTCCACACTCTTCAAGCCCTGCTCTGTAGCTGGTGGTCTCTTCCTTACTCCCCCTTCTCCAAGCCATACATTACGGCTTCTGAGCACATGCATGCCTGCATGTGTGTGTGCGCGCATGTGTACATGCAGCTCTGCGGAAGCAGAGGGAAGCTTTGAAGGATCTTTGAAGGAGAAGAGACAAACTTAAAGATACTGAGACGGCTGAAATGGGGAGCCCGTGGAGGCAGTGGACTGTGTTTCTCAAAGGTCTGAGTCTGTTGCGTTGCTGCTGCTGCTTTTTCTTCTTTCTCTTTGGCGACTGAGGGCTCTCACCATACAGCACATACGGAGAGGGAGGTGAGGTCAAAAGGTGCAGGACCTGGTCTACAGGTTTGTGGGTTAGAGTGTGAGTTTTCCTCTCTCCCCTTTTTTCTAATGTTATTTTTTGTTTGGTCCCTGCTTTCTGTTTACTTTGAAGCTGATATGTGTGAAAGTGTGTTTGAGGCTATGCTCGCGCTGCAGCTGTAACTAATTATGATTGTTTCAGTCACATGCAGCACAGCTTGGATGCTATAAGAAGTCCAAACTGTGAAAGCTGTCATCCACTGTGAGTTATACTCATTCAAAAGGGACAGTTAAGGGTAGTAATATAGCAGACTGTTTAATGTGCTGCTCAGTGCTTAGATAAATCCTCTGTTTAATCTGCTGTGTTTAGTTTTTTTCTTTCTTTTTTTAGAAATAGGAGAGAAGACAACAATATGTGAATCCTGCTGCACAAATTCCATAATTGTGTAAATGTATGTGGAGTGGAGAAAAGAGAAAGTTAAAGGAGATCACTTGAATTTCTCATCACGGACCTGACCTTTTCATCGTAGGGCCACATTAGCGAGAGGATTCATATTTTAACCACTAATTTGAACTGTGAAGTAGCTTTCATAGTGTGACTGCCTGTTAATGTAGGGCTGGGTGCTGGACTCCAAACTAACTTTTTCACACCAGCTGGCACTAGGGTGCCTAACTTTTCGCTTAAGTGTATCAGAATATATGAAAAAGTGCGCTTGAGTCTGGTTCCAAAGATGAGCCATGTTCAAATATCCCATTTTACAACATTATAAAGCTACAGAAAATTAAAAATAAACATTTAAAATAAACAGAAACAGTTTTGGCCTCAGTAAATAGCTTAGCCCTTCTTAATACAAATGTATGAGTTGTTTTATAATACTACGTAGGGGTAGTTGGCACTGTTCTGGCACAGGCAGCTGTAGCTGATTGTCTGCTTGGGGTCATATTTGTTAATTGTAGTAATTGAATTTTATGACCCCACTGTGCTTGTGCAGGAAATTTTTTGAGTAAATTCTAATTCTTAACACTAATTAGGAGGTAACTATGCTGGGGTGTTGCTGTTTTAACATCTATGGGTGCAGCACTTGCTCATAACTTAAAACTCCATCATTTCATAGGCTCCAAAAAGCCTACGCAACCAGGGCCACAACACTCTTGATACTTCACAATGTGAACTCCAAAGCCTGGGTGGCCATATCCATCTTTTATATAGAGTCTACACTTGCATTCAGATCATTGGCAGATGCTCCAGTGTGCATTTGAGATGGTAATTGGGCAGCCAGGGACAAAGAAGCCTCTCGTCTTTTAGAATCAAGTTTCACCAGGATCCTGAAACGCCTCCAGACACTTAAAGCAGATATAAACAGTCATATTTGATTTTTTTTTTTAATGCTTAAAAGTTTGCCATCTTTGCTGTAAAAGCATTTTTTCTCGCAGAAAGTAATATTTCTTACAATTTGTTCCTTGAGTGTCACATTCTCTCCTTATACAGCAAACGCACGGAACATAGACGACTGTCGAAAGCGCTTTGATGTGAGATTTACCCAAGCACAAACAAAGTGGTTTTATCTGTCTTGCCTGGTTGTCCACAGACAAACTGCTGCAGAAACCTTGCTAAAAGACAGTCACGTGGGTGGGAAGAATAAAAACTTTTGGCTGAAGGTCTTTCGTGTGCTTTAAATCATTAGACAATATTTGTAATATTTCACATGGCTGGTAGTCACAGTCAATTCATTTATGTTTGTTTATATAAGCGTGTTGCTGAGTGAAGTGTGAAAAGTGTGAAAATTCACACTTAACTGGGTGTAAATTGCATAAAAACTGGATATTGATATTTTTCCCTAGGTAGTGCACTTATATCATCACAACAGAGTGATTTTATTTTATTTTTTAACCTTTAAAAATGGTTGCTGAACTTCAGAACATTTGAAATGCCCATGGCCTGATCTGAGGATAAATGTCCTGTTCAGCTTGTTTAGTTATTACAGTACCATGTTGGTGTCCCAGGTTTTTCCTCTGTTTTAAGGCCATTTCCCAGCCCCTTCCTCCTTTGCTATTTTCTCACAGGAATCTCCAAATGCTGGGGTCTTACTAAATTTTGATCCTCAACCTTTATTATCAGTAAATGTTACACTCAGACCCCTTATTTTTGCTTCCATTGATCAGCAGAACCCAGAATCGGACTGAAGGGGCATATGAGTCACTTGAAATAATTAGCTCTCTATCGAAGATGCTCTTGTTGCTTCGCCACGTCAGCTCTTTTGGCTGAGAAGACGCAGTTAGAAACGAGCCCTAAAAGCACACCAAGACTGTAATGGAGAATCAACTCATATCTGTTACTGTTTGACACAGTTTGGTAACGATAGACATTTTTTATACCAGTTACCTAATAACCCACCACCACCGCCTCTTTCCAAGTACAGTAATGTATGCAAGGGAGTACAGGGATGGTGCACAAAATAAGCTTAGTGCCTTTACATTGCAGTGGCCTTCTTACATTGAGACAAAGCCGTTATAAACATCTTACATTACTTGCACTACCTCTCAGGCCAAAACATAGAGCCTTTCTTTACTTTCTCCTCTATGGCATGCTCTGACCTTTTCAAATATTTTACAAATAAAGGATATCATTTTACCACTGTAAGTTTGAAACATGGAAATACGCTAGTTACTTGGAAACTAATTTTGGATTTCTCATCTTAGCCCTCAAATATGCTTCTGCTGTGGTTCTACACACAGCTTTGCAGACCATCATCTACCTATTGTACCCCTTTACTGTCGCTAGGGGACAATATCACAAACTGGTCTGTGGGGTACTCTCGGTTGTGGGGTAGGTCCTTGCCAGCTGTGAGGAACAGCAAAATTATGCAAAGCGCTTAGGTGAACACTGGTGTCACTTCCTTTTGTGTTCAGGACCACTTTTCAACCAGGATTTGACATGTGCATGGCATCATTCACGTCAAGTTACGCTGTTAGGTTTTTAGACGTGTTTGTGTAGGTTGAAAAGCCCTCTTCATAGGCTCTGCCCACCCAAATACTTATAAACAGGTTAATCTTGAGGATTAACATTAACTTTACTGGTGCTTTAGTCTGAAACTTAGGGAACAAAGGCAGCTTGTAGCCTCAAACAAAGAGAATAAAGCAGTTGTTGCCCTGGTCAGATGCCAATCCATCCTTGCAACGCTTCAGGCCTGTCGTTCCACACTGGTGCCTACTGGTTTGGCCATTATTAGATTGCTGGAACTGTGTACAGATTGTAAGTGGTAGGTATGCATGACTTAAATGTATATAAGCGCAGTACCTGCCCTTAGTCACAGTGGAGCGCCTGAATGAGATAAAGAGCTGAACCAACCAGTTGGCAAAGACTTGTGACTTCAAGTTCTTGAACTTGCTGGTTAGCAGCAAATAAACTTTCAAACTAGGACTGAAATGATGCTGTTCTCTGACAGATAAACAAAAAATACATACAAAATTGGTTAAAAATAACTGACCGATATACTACGGCCTGCAGATTTGTGCCTAGCCGATGGGCTTCACAAACTCATTTTGAATCATTCTGAGAATAAGTATAAGCGGTTGTTTTCATGGTACAAAACAGAAGGCATAAAGCGTCCTCTTGTTTTTAGACTGATAAATTGAACCTTCTATCTATAAGGCGAGTGAGTACAGGGCGTTCGGCAGATGCATTTGGTGTTGCTTGCTTGGTACATTATCAGACATAATCACTGCACCTGGTGTTCTCTTTCTGACAGTGAATTGTAAATTTGTAGATGCGTTCCCAGAAACATACCGGCTTTACCTGAGCTTGTTAACCATCATAAATGATGAGGGTTATGATGGGAAGGTCACTCTAAAAGACAGAGCCTCTTTCTGTTGTTTACATGTGTTGCCACTTAACATTACAGGTGAAACAGTCCATCAGTCTGTAAGTGCAAACGTTAATTTTCAAGGTTAAGTTACAAAAGATAAATAAATAAAAACATATACCTTTAAAATTAGTCAATACGCTTTTTGGTGCTTTTGGAGGCATGTTGATATCAAACTAAATATTATTGCTATTTTACCTGACAAATGAAATTAGAACCTCTGGCCTTTTTTATGCACATATACCAAGTTAAGGGTTGACTAAAGCATTAACATTTTTTTTTTTTTTTTTTTGGTTAGATATTAGGTAGGCAAAAAAACATGTTGGCTACGTAAAAATGTATTTTTCAACTCTTTATTTTTATTCCTATAATCCAGTCAGGCCATTAATATCACCTGATGTGTGTGTTACAAATGGTTTTTCCTTAAAATATAGCCAGATCTAACACGTTTGCAACATAACAAAGAATAAATTATATATCATACTTGCAGCTCAGGCTCTTATATTAAATGCATACTAAACTCTGCCTCTGAAACTGGGCTAAATTGTGTTTTTATTGGGTGTTAATGTGCAGCAGTGATCTCGTTTCTCACTGTTGTGGATGGATGTTTTTTAAGTGCTGTGGGTTAGCACCACAAGGAAGTCAGAGCGGGGTGATTTGAGGTGAAATGTAAACGGGGCTAGTCAGGAAGGATTAGCATCCCGTGAGCAGCATGGACTTGCAGCGGCACCCAATACTTGTGACAATGGCAGCCTGTTTTTTAGTGGGTTAAAGAGGTTGTGTGTTTGTGTACAGATTTTTCTTTCAGTCACAAAGCATGAATGTAAATTTTAAAGAAAAAGAAATTTCCCACAAGTAGATGAAAGGCTTTTATTCATGTTTATGTCTCACCTTCCTTTTAGAAATCCCGAGGCGCCGCTGTAGCTTACCTGGTCACTCTACACATCCTCTTCCCGCTTTCCTGTCTACTCTGAACTGTCCTATAAATACAGGCTACAGAAATCTTGAAAAGATTTCTTTTGTTTGTAAGCAGTCAAAAATCTCTGTACAAAAATGCTCATATCATTTGCATTTGCATATTAGAGTGTATTTCTTGTAGTACTTGTGAGATGCTATCTAAGAGTAGGTAAACTATGAAGGGGAAAAGCCAGTCAGATGTCGCTTGGATGTCCACCAGATGATTAAATATTGCATAATGTTGCAGTTAAACTACTTATTTGTATTTAATTGATATTCAACACTAGTTAACTTGTTTCTGAGAGCTTATAGTGCCGGTGTAAAAGTTATTGAAACTGCAGAACGTATTGTAAGAAATGAGTGGCTGTACATTGGCTGTAAAAACTCCAGTGCAATGATCTGCAGCCACTTTCAGCTCAAGGACTTTAATATGCAAAGATGTACGACTCAACGTGCTAAACATTTCAGTGGTATTTAAATTAGTTGATTGCTCACAAATCTGAATAATTGTTGAAAATTGTTGTTTTTTCTGTCTTTTAGATTTTTTTTATCCCATGTAAACGACTGCTAAATTTGTCACCTGGAACAGCCCTCATTTAGTCATAGACTCTCATTATTGTTTACTGGTTGGTCCACGCTGTTGTAAATAGTAATAGACCCTGTGCACGAGAAAATGCTAACTTCCTGGTTTGAGACCGGATGTAGGGTTGTACATTTCCGGTAGCTTTACTTTGCCATCAATCGCTACTGCGAAGATATACTCCCAAAACTCGAAAACGGAAAGATCACGTTAAGTTACAAAGAGCAGAAGGTGGGAACACTCACCACTGTTGTGTCATAAAAAATCTAATGATCAATTTTGACGTTTAAAGAGTTTAGATTGATCAGTTGTTTGCATCACTCAACACAAGCAGAACTGCATTACAAAATCAGAAGACACATCGTCCACATTCAGAAGCACATCTCTGTATAGTGACTGGTCTTGTGATTTAAACAGGCAAATGTTCAGCATTCAAACTACAGGTGAAGAATAGTCAAACCAGATGTTTCCCCCGTTATGTCGATATCAGCTAGTCAAGTACACACCTACACAGCATGTTAACAAACTGTGAAAAAAAGCCACACAAAAAATGAATGATTGCTGGTAAGAGTTTCTATACATTAGTATTTACGAAGGGTATGTTGTGACTTACCTTCAAAATTACAGTGGTCCCTCACTATAACGCGGTTCACCTTTCACCTCGCTGTTTCGCAGATTTTTTAGTGCAAGTTTGCATGCTTTTTTTTTTTTTTTTTCCCATCACATTGTGTCCTGCGTCCTGATCGCTGCAGACGATCTCCTCCGTGACGTCTCTCCTGTACAGTACAGAATCGCTGCATCGATCGCTAGCAGTGTGACTCTGAAGTGCAGTATTGTATATTCACGATGTCGACGAAACGTTTTGCACCGTCAAAAAATAAAGTTGGCTACTTGATTTCACCTATCGCTGGTTATTTTTAGAACATAACACCCGCGATAAACGAGGGACCGCTGTTTACAGATACAGAGAAATATAAAATTTGAATCCCTTTTCTCTTTTGCTCTGAGGCGCGGGGGAAAAAATATCGACAAGTCGATGAACATCATTTACAGATATATTGGGTAAATGCCCAAGACATCTATAGAAATGTAAATCGCCGCTTGATTCATTCATTTGCTTAACTTGTTTTGGACCGTAAACAAGGCGCGAATAGGACACCGGAAACAAAGCTCCCCACAGGAGTTTCCGCACTGGAAGTAGCATATGCTAATGTGCACATAGTGTATTCAAGACTACATATGTAGGGCAGGGTGTCGGGATCATTTGAAAGAGTAAAGGACGAGAGTGACATGTAACTCTACAGGCAAACATTTGCCTATCATTTGTCATACATGGCTTATCAGTTGAAACATGTAGGTTAACCTAATATTAGCCACTCAGCATGGCCACTCACTCATTAGTCACACCATTTACCTCAGGTTTGGATTTTACCTTCAGCACATTACATACCACATACTTATTCTGTTAACTCATTGTATTTGCAACAAAACTTCTTTTCAGTTCAATTTTTTCTTAATAGTCAATTAAAATGTTCTCAGCACAAAATAATCTTTTCTTGAACTATATTCAGAGGTTGGTAGAAATTAGAAAAATGTGAGATATACAGTGTAAGTTCAGGGTGAAGGTGATTTTAAAAAAGGACTGGTCAGGACAAATTAAAGAAGATGCATGAGTGTAAAAGGGGTAAACTTGTGGAATGACTGTGAGAAAGAATTACAGTCGTGTAATTAAATTGCTGATCATGTTGATTGATGATGGTGTTGACAGAAATACACACAATCATTGCGCCATGTGATTATTTGGATTATGATAGTAGTGTTTGATCCAGTTATTGACTTTTGTTTTAATTGTGAATTTGTTTTACAAGGAAAAACAAAACAGCAGACTCGGTCTTGTCTGACCGAGGAGATTCAATGTGGCCTTGGATTTTGTGCATGTGTGGTTAGCTCTGCCTGACAGTAGGAACTTAAAGAAATTGTTGTCCAAAGTCTTTACAAAATCTGTGGGTTTCCTGTGCTCTTTTATCTGCACTGGTTTGTGGGAATGGATCTAGGGGGAAAAAGCGGTGGGATTTACATTAATGGCTACTCTCATTTTGTTCCTGACACTTCTTTTTACCATGTGTTTCCCACCCCCGCAGGTCAGTTAAAGCTGAAAATGAGTGCAGTAGGGGAAAGCCCTCTGGACCCTGCCACGCCAGAGTCACGCAAGAGGAAGGGCTCGCCATGCGACACGTCAGGGCAAAGGTAAGACCGGCTGCATGCCTTTTTTACAACATTGACAAACATTACACAGATAGAGCCGGAGATACTCTGAATCTTTATTGGTTCATGATCAGCCAAAAGATGAGTAATAAAAACAATTACCAACCATATCAACCTAGCTTTTTTTATCAGTAAGGTTATAAACGTCTAAGCTGGTGAAATGATGTCGTAAAATACATGTAAACAAATGATGTTTGCATTAAAATGTGTTAAACCATTAAATGAATTGCCAAAAACTGACTGTGACAAAATAAGATCAATTAAATTCATTTGATGAGATCACAAGATAAAATCGAACTTATAATTTTGTCATTACTTTATTTTTATTTTATTTTTACTTTATTATCACATCAGAAGTTACATTTATGGCAGACTACATGAAGTGTTGCAAAATATTGATACAGAAATGTTATCACCTTATTTATCAAATAAATAAGGGTGGGAATTTAATGTGTTAATTGCGATTAATGAATTTGAAAAAATTTAAAGATTTCCTGGTATACCGATTACACTGATGCACACAGCTACAAAAATGGAAGAATCAGAAGAAAGCGCGTTGTTAGGACTGATTTAATTTAAATTTAATTTAAAATTTAATTTAAAAAGACTACCTGAAAGAAGTCTTGATAAAAACGTGGTTTTCTGCAAACTGTGCAAAAAGGAGTTTGCATACCACCGCAGCACTTCAACCTTATGGTACCATCTAAATGCAAAACATGTTGCAGCGAGCACAGAAACTGTGGGAGCTGTTAGTGCTAGCAGTCCCAGTTCGGCAACCCAAACTTGATGAAATGACTGGCTTGAGGACCAAAATTAGTAAGTCAGCATCGGACAAACTTACAGATTCTCTCGCAAAATGGATAGCTCTGATCTGTAGACCACTATCAGTGGTAGAAGGTAGGGGGTTAGAAAATGTGCTACAGATTCAGATGAGGAATCCCTGTGTAACAGGGCCCTGAGTTTTTACAGAGCAGAATCCACCAGTAGTGGTCCAGTCAAGCAGGGACCCACTTACAGCTGTCTGTCCTGGCCTGCAAGTATTTGATTAGTCCTGCCACATCTGTCTCATGTGAGAGACCGTTCTCACTTGCAGGTCACATGGTAACAAAAAAGAGAGCTGCCTTGAGCTCTGAAAATGTGAACAGGCTAGTTTGTCAAAGTAACTGGCTGAAAGAGACGGACAGTAAGTAAGTAAGAATGGAGGTATTGTGAGTCCAATGGGTTTATTTTTTGCACTAAAATGTTTGATGATCACACTGTTTTAGCCTAATGTTGGCTAAGGTTACTCAGAGTTTAAAGGTGAAGCTGTTCAAATAACCTTTTATGTTTCTGCCTAATTTTGTTTTAGAAGAAAAACTGCACTTCATGTTGAAATTTTTATTATTATTTAAAGACAATACCATTTTAAAAATGTACTAAAAGTACTTAAAATAGCACTTTGTTTTTAAGTCTACCCAATTTTGGCCAGGGATATTATTTTTGTTTCTCTGTTTTGCATTGAAATGCAGTTTAAATGCTTTTTTTCCATAAATCAAAAGAGCTTGAGTTTACAATATTCATGTCCATGTCTATTATTTATTCTGACAAGAGTGTCAGTGTCTGACAAGAAAATTTGCGCTCTTTTGCGCAAATTTTCTTGTCCAATGAATCAAGATTAATTAGATTAATTTTTTTTAATCGAGTCCCAGCCCTAAAATAAATATAATGGACATATTTAATTCTCAGATTGCCGAATTCTTATAAAAATCATAGATTGTCCACATAAGGTAACGCAATCCTTGCCTGTGCTGTACATGGCGAGCATGCTTACTGATTACTTGTTTTTGCTCATTTTTGGTCACACTGATCCTCAGCTGGGCTGTCACTGTGTCACTGTGTCACTTCTCCAGATGGGAGAAATATAACGTTTTACTCGAGGCAAAATAGTGTTTTATTCTGCCTCGCTTTGTTTATATTCATGGACATGAAATGTTGTGGGGTTTTTTGTAATGTGCTTTAAAAGAAAGTGTATTTTTGTGTCTGCAGAACATGTGTTGTTCAGACTCATCAGTGAGGATGTGTGACTGTAGTCGGGAAATACAGCTTTTAGACAAGTACTAACTGTTGTATTATAACCCAACCAACCTTTACTAATGCAAAGCTATTTTTAATGTGTAACTGTAACCAAATAAAGTGTTTTTAATCAGTAAGATATTAAAAATAATACAAATCATGGCTGAAAATATGGTGTCAGCAGCAAAACGATTTGCTTCACAATCAGTCCCTCTAACTTTTAATGTGGAGGTTAGAGGTTTCTTGCTTTTTAAAAGTGTAACATATTCATTTTGTAAACATGAACACCAGTTGGTACATATGATGAAAACTCATAATACGGGACATACAAATAGTTTGGTGAAATTTATGTTCAGAAGCATGAAGCTTGAGGATTTCATGAACTAACTTTGAGTTTGCTTAGTTTTTGGAGGCAGTTTGCTGGGGACAAATGTCTATTCCCCAACCAAGTGGTTACTGGAGATTCGTGGTAATCAGTGAAATTCGTAATCTGCTAGCAATCTGCTAGCAGCCAAAGCGAGCACAAGAAGGTTTTCGGTGCAGCGCTATGTTTGCGACCAGTTTCACCTAGCAACATCCAAGTGGTTAAGGAACACACATTTGTCCCTAACAACTGGGGGTTGCCAGGGGATCACCGACCGCTCTCTAGACGAGTGTGATTGCAGTGTTAGTGTTTAAACATCGGCAACAAAAAGTGAAATAACATCCCACAGACAGCCTGTTAAGTACTGACTTCCCTGTGCCAAACATTTTGTTGTTTTAATTTATTTATTATAATTTGTATTTCTTTTTTAGTGATATTAAAGTGATTTATGTCTATATATTCCTGAAGGAAAAGCGAATCACTGTAAAGATATAAATGTAAAAAATTTTATATGTGTGTATATATATATATAAATTTTGCTACTCGAAACAAATTAAATTGGACAAAAAAGTCCTAATTAAATAGAAATAATTAGAAACTTCAGATAAAGTTTAAAGTATAGATTCAACTTTAGGTCAGTATAGGATTTAAGTGGGGCATGTAGGAATGAAAGTTCTCCATGTACTGTATGTGTAAATCTATAAGGCCGATGGCTGATGTAACAGCCCAGCTAGCATTTCTCCAGCAGCTACACTCATCCACTGACCCGCTCATTTCACACAGCAGCGTCCTCCCCCTCCTCACCCTTCCCTCGGTCACCACGCCTGTGTTTTCTGGCTGGCCAATGCACTGACCTACTTTTGCTGTTGTCGTTTCACATACGCACAGTCACATATACACTCTTCTTGCTGCCACATGCCTTGCTGTTTCTCGTCCGTTAGAAATGAAATTGCTGGAACTCAAGAATAAATTTAAACACCAGGCTGCGCAAAAGGTTAAAAGAGAAGAATCTTAAAGGCCAATTTATTTCTTTTCTTTTGGTTTTTGTCCAATTTCGAGATTATAAAAAATGCCACAGGTGGATAAAAAGCCAATGCAGGAAAAAAGAGCATCATGAATTTACTTTCACAGTTTAACCTATAATCATTAACTTAAATTTAACTTGCTGTTGTTTAAAAAAACAAAACAATCTTTTTTTTATAAAGCAGTGTTAAAAAGTATAAATAAATCAATTTGATTGCAAAAAAGCAACACCATGGTAAAATGGATTACAAATATATTAACACTGTGAAACCAAAGGTCAGAGCTGAAAGCGTGATTCAGATTCGATTTAAGCTCATTTTATTTTAATCTGCATTAATTGAAAATTACAAAAATGTCACATAAAATAGGCCAATATGAGATGATTTATTCATTTATTTATCCATTCATTCATTTCAATTATTTGTGACATAATAATGATATTTATTTAAAATGCAGTTAGTTACAACTTGTTTTTTATTAGATTCATTTCGTTCACCATGCTTGCGCAGGTTGTTAAAGTGCAGTTGGATCACTTGTTAGGAGTTAACAATATTTACAACAGCTTAAATAGCAACAGCATTTTTTTTAACTGAAGGGGGGAAAAGTATAATAATCACAAGATCTAAAATCACCTTCTTAAATGTTGTAAATGCCAACATTGAATGTAGATGTAGACATGTATTGATGTATATGTTTGTTTGCCATGAACAGCAATAAAGCAGAGGTACATGATGTCTTAGAAAATGTACAAAATAGTTTAAATAGCAAGACTGAAACATACTTGTGTAACACTTTCTATGCTAACGCTTTCATACAATTATATCACAAACAAAAAATAAACAAAACTTATTCCAGAAGATTTATTTAAATAATGCTGCTATCAATAAAATGTGATTTGTGCTTTAAATATATCACCAGCCTTCCAGCAGTCTAATTTGTGCTCCGTTAAAGATCATGTGTTTCTCCTTCATTGCAATCTATGTAACTCTGCTGGATCTCCTGTGTCATGTGTCTGAGCACATCGTGCTGGTTCCAACCAGCTTTCTATTTGTTTCTTTGTCTCTGTTGCTGTCAGTCACAACCAATGGTTGGAATCACTCATTATTGTGTAATAACTGCATATTTTGCCTACAGGGACGATTATAGTTTTCTCTGCTGCTTCTGCTCCTGGAGGGGTGCTGATAATTGCTTGTACTTCTTGGGTGATTTTGTTTAAACAATGTGTGTGTTCTCATGTGTGACCATTAATCCATCAGTAATTTATTTTTTTTCTTGTATTGTCATAATCTTAAAAAAAATTGCCAATACTTTTTGCTGCCATGTACACATTAAAAGAAGTCATTTTAAAAAGAGATAATGATGATAATAATTATCACATCGTCTTAAATTTTTTTAAAGCTCTTCATGACATCATCTGCAAACATTTAAATTCATAATGAGGCCACAGATAAATGTTGATCACTGACATCAACAGAAAGTTAGGCCAGTAATACTATGACTGACACAAAGTTATCTTTATTGATTACATTACTAAATATAGTAATGTGTTATTACTAAAGTGTTCTAAAGTTTTACTTATATACTTGGACATATTGATTAGTTCAGGACGATGTACTTTAAGTACAGTGGGTCATTTAAATGTAACTTTTGCAGAGCAGAAACAATTAATTGATTAATTTTTAACATGTCGGATTCAAGGATGTCAGGTTTTGCTGCTTTTCTTTCTCACTTTAAAGTAAATGTCACAGCGTTCATGGTTTTAAATGTCAAATCAAAACAAATATAGTTTCATTAGTGCAAGAAAATCAGTTTTCTGATGTTTTTAAAACCAGATAAGTACTGAAAAATAACCCAGAAAAGTACTACTGATTTAAAAACAGCTGTTTTAATGTGAACTTCACTTTGAGTCTTCGTCGGGTCTGTTTCTGCAGTGCGGAGAAACGGAGACGGGAGCTGGAGTGCCGCTACATCGAGGAGCTGGCGGAGCTGCTGTCATCCAACATGGGCGACATTGCCAGTCTCAGCGTTAAGCCCGACAAGTGCCACATCCTCAAGAGCACTGTGGACCAAATCCAGCAGATCAAACGGCGTGAGCAGGGTGAGGAAACACGTTTTCTGTACAGTGTCTCCACAATTTCTGTCAAATATTATGCTCTGTAATTTTCTTTATAATTTTCTGCGTAACTATAATGTAAACACAAAATTCATAAAACATTTTATCTAAATGTTTAAACAAGGTTTGCAGGAGTAAACCAGGGTATACAAAAAATAAACCTGCACATCTGTAAGATTTGTCACCTCAGGTTTTCAGTTAAAGCATACATTCTTATCCTATGTCGACAGATGTGGGGAGGAAAGCCTTGGCTTTCTTTGTGAGGCCAGTCATTGACATCGGTCCATTCCTAAGACTTTAAAACTTAAGTTTAATCATCACAAAATATCTGATAAACTGTCGCCTTCTCCCTGACCTGGACCGGTTTTGTAACCTTGACTGTAAAACCAAGCTTTAGTCCTCAAACAGGGATTTAAAAGCTTGTCAAAGGAATGTCGACTGGTCAGGAAGTTTAGAAAATGTAACCACTCTGGTGGTCTAAAGCTGAACTTTTTTCAAATAATATGATTTCTTTTTTTTTTTGTCTTTGGTTTCCAGTAGTCTGTCTGCTCTGTACAGCCACACACATATAGAGTGGTCTTTATTTCAAAACAGTAACTGTATGATAATCTGTAAATTGTAGCCATACAAAATAACCTTGTTCAGTCAATCAATGAACAGGTGCTACACTAGTTAGTGTAACACTGTAAAACTGTGATATTTATTTCAGTGTTTATTGTGCTATGAATATCGCTGAGACTCAAAATGGGCTTTGGGGAGTAACTACATGTTTAAGCAAGGAAGAGTGACATTATAGTGTGAGTTAGTTTTGTCATTTTTAAGAGATGTCTTTGATACTTTCACCCATTTTCTAAACGATTAGTTGCCCCACTTAAAAGAAATCAGATTAAAAATGTCATCATCTTTAATTTTTTTTGTTTGGCCTTCCATAAAATAAACAGACAAATCCTTTTTGGTAGGCACCAAATATGTCTGTTTACATGAAAACCCCTTATCATAGGAAACCTTGTGTGTCTTTAAAATAGATTTAAACCCCCCCCCCCCCCCCCCCAAAAAAAATAAACAACTGTATTGCATAATATTTAATCTATCTGTTGTGTTTGTTACCCCCCCTCCCCCCGACAGAAAAAGCAGCCCTCCTTTCTCCAGATGATGAGGTGCAGAAGAGCGACATCTCCTCCAGTAGCCAGGGACTGGTGGAGAAAGAGGCGCTGGGGCCCATGCTGCTAGAGGTAAAACAATACATAGGAAATCCTGGTTTGTGTGGCTAACGTGTTTTTTACTCCTAACTAACACATACACGTTCAGAAAATCTGATTTAGTTTTCCCTCTCTCTGTTCTTCCCGTTAAGGCGCTTGATGGGTTTTTCTTCGTTGTCAACCGGGAGGGGCGCATCGTCTTTGTTTCTGAGAACGTGACGAGTTACCTTGGATACACCCAGGAGGAGCTCATGGCCTCCAGCGTCTACAGCATCCTCCACGTGGGAGACCACAACGAGTTTGTTCGTAATCTGCTGCCTAAAAGCCTCGGTGAGTGAGCCGAATCGATTTTAAATGCAGTGTCTGCGTTTGCAACCTGCTGCCTAACTGCAGCCAGCAACTGCAATATTTTTAAAGGATATTTAATAATCACTTTTTCAGCATCTTTAAATTTCACCATTTCCATGCCAATGAAACCCATTAAGGAGGCAATAAAACTCACTGTTAAAAAAGCTGAAGAATCTGTACACAGCACTCAAATCCAGACGATTAAGTTGCTTTATTAAAAGAAAATTTTGTAGCTAAGGCAAATTTAAAGAGCTGTGAGGAGAGGTAGGAGGATGAACTGTGTAAATTTTAAATTAACAGAGTTTTAGTGCTTCTCACAAAGCTGCAAATTATGTTAAGGGAGGAAAGTGTGGAGAGGCGGCACACGCGTGGGTGAAGAGTATTGAAACATTGACTTTCTATTCTGTGACAGTGTTTTTTTTTTTGTTTTTTTGTTTAGTGTTTAGCTCCAACCTTGAGGAGATTAGAATGGAAACGTAGGGGCCAGATGAGGGGGATTTAAGGACAAAAGATAACAGAGTGCACTAGGCAACAAGGTTGAATTGTTGTATTTTCCATTGGTCTTGTAATTCTGCACCAGGCACTCCAGTGCTTCTTTTTTTTCTACTCAGAAACAGATTTTAAAGAAAAATAAACTCACAGAGACACTTAGCAAATGGATTTTTACTATCTTAGGTCAGTTGTCAACATTTGGCTTATTCTTAAATCCTTTAGTGCATCTTCTTTGTGTTGCTTAACAAGGATTTGCAGCCCTTTGTAAATTAATATAAATTTTGATATTGTATTTAAAATTATTGTTATTTACTGAACGGACACAGAACAGTAAAATGGAAGGAGAGAAGCACAGATTCAAACTGAGTTTTTCTTCTTTGACAGTGTATTTTAGCTGTTAGCTGTTCCTTTCAGTTGTCTGTTGATACCGCTGATTTACTGCTGCAGCAGAAAAAAATTGTGTGTATTAAAGAATCAGCTAATTAGACATAAAGTAAGAGGCTAAAACCAGTTAAAAGGAACACAAAATTATTGATTTGTCCTTGAGTAGGTGGCAGAACAAAAACGCTAAAGTAGCCGGACTTTACATTTTTTAAAAATTCATCTTTAGAGAAGCCATATTTAGATTTTTGTGTTCTTTTTGTGCTTTTTAAATGTTACAAAAATGGCATCAAAGCAGTTATCCTCTCCCACAAATACTGGCCCTGAATTGGCTGTACCTTGTTTCCTTTCTGTAACTTATCTACCTCACTGTTTATCAAATGTAACAGCTAGTTTGGGATTCAGACAAATAATCAGTTTATTTAAAGCTGTGAAAAGATTTGTGCTCTTCCAGTGCATTGGTTTGTGGTTTTAAACTCATGAAGATATGTTACTATGAAAGGCAAGTTTTTACCTTGACTCACGTAGTATTGGCAGAGCATTTCTTGTGCATGGAGAAAGCACATTAATAGTTAATAGTTAATTTTATTGGAGTTTTCATGCACTTCCAGCATCTGAGGAAATGAAAACCCAGTGGATTACACTGGGTTTTGATGCCAGTGCCTCCACAATGCTAGGAAAATCCTCAGTGTTAGCCTCAGTGCTACATTTGCTTCGAATTTTATCCATTTAATTTTGTGGGTTTTTTGGTTTGTTTGTTTTGTTTTGTTTTTGTAGAATTTGCATGTGCTCGTTTCCCCTCAGAGTCTAAAGCCTTTTTTTTTTTCTGTTAACTGATTATAAAATTTCCCAGAAATGTGTGAAATGTCTTTGCCGTGTCTTCATCCACTAACCCCAATCAGTCGCCACCTCTCCTCAAGTTGCTGGAGGTTTCTTCCTGTTAAAAGGGAGTTTTTGAATGTGAGAGTGAGTGAGTGGTATTTGGTTAGAGCTGTGATGAACTGGTGTTCCCCATCTCACCATGTGAGGAGTATATAATTATTAAACAAGTTAAAAAGTACTAGGCAAATGTTTTAACTTGATACTGTTTCACCGGTTCCGCTGACATCTGTCCATTTGTGTCCACTAATTACAAATTCCACTAAGCATTCCTTTCCCTGTGTGAATCGTGTTTGGGTGATTTGGTGCTCTCTCTGTGTGTTATAGGCTGTAAATTGGAAAATAAATTCCTCTCTTTCCCCTCTCCCTCTCTCCCACTCTCTCTCGTCGCCCACGATTTGTGCCGAGATGCGCAGAAGCCAGCACAGCTCTGCTGTTCCATCTGTGCCTCACAATTAGGGTTATAGCAGATTGATAGCCCTGCTTTAATTGAGTGCAACATTAAATTATGTCCCAACCCCCTGGTGCTGTATGAAGCTGCTGGGGTTAAGAGTCTTCTTGATGGAAACCTTTTTCTACAGCATGAAAACATCAGCAGCAAAATCTTCTTGTTTCGCACAAGTGTGACAGATACAAACCTCCATAGTTGTTAGTTATGAACCTGTAAATGAGGAAAATATGATGCTGATATTAAGATCAAACATTCTCATCTAAGCTGTTGTCTTTTTGTCCTTTCACCATATATCTCATTAAAGGAGTGATATTTATGTAAGAAAGAATGAATGCATAGATGCAAAAAGTCTTTTCTTCTCTTTCAAATGTGTGCAACAGATTTGGATTTGCAAATGCCCTATTGTACAGTCTAATTTTTAAAATGTGTGCAAAAACGCATCAAAGCGTCCCATTGTCAGCATTTATTTAGCTGCACTTAGTGCAAATCAGACGAGCATTTGCATCTGTAGTTTTAGTGCTAAATTAAAAAAGGATGGTGTTCCTGAGGGTGATTTGTACCAGGTTTAGTAAAGGGAAGTGATGGAAATGATGGAACTTTTTATATTTTCTCTTTCCTCATCAATATTTCACTTTCTCTTTGTTCTAGTAAATGGTGTCCCGTGGCCTCAAGAAGCTGGGCGCAGGAACAGCCACGCCTTTAACTGTCGCATGCTGAAGAGACCTCCAGACGAGGTGGATTCGGAGAACCTGGAGGCCCGGCAGCAGTATGAGATCATGCAGTGTTTCACCGTGTCCCAGCTACGGACCATGCAGGAGGAGGGAGATGGTACATACATACATATTCACACACAGCCATGAGCCATTTCCTACACTGAATCAGTAGATTGTAGTTTTTAAAGCCAATATTAATAGGCACTCATCAGAGTATAACCTTTTGATGATCATGGTTTGAACTGACTCAGTTTTAACAGCTGGATATAAATCTGTTTAGGTATTGCACCGATGTGTGCATTCTGCACCATTCTTTGAAGAAAAAAAATCTTGAACTCGCTCACCAGACTGGCTGGTGTCAGTTTGCATGTTTAGGAATTGTTATATAAGACAGCTGAACAAGGGTGTCAAATTCAGGGCCGCACCGAGGAATAAGAATCAATTTCTTCTTCACATATGCCTACAAGTATTACCAAGCCTGTTTCACAGGCCTGAACATGACAGCTCAATAGCCATATAGGAAGTCTGGCTGGCTTCAAATTTGCCCCAGGCGGGATTTTGCTTTGACTTTGTCTCATGTGATATAGAACATACAGCAGCGCCTGCTGTTATTACATGTAACATCCTAATATCCTCCTCCTGTTCCCATCATTTTCCATCATGTTTGCCTTTAGCCTCGGCTGAGGTTTTACTCTTCTTATCAGCACAGAGTTGTGGCTCTCACCACATTGTTCACCCATGACACGGTTCTTTCAGCATTTTGTATTTTCTTCTTAGCACATCTGTGTTTATCTTAAACGGCCTTTAAATGGAACCTATTACACTTTCCTCACTTCCTGTTACGCATGTACGTGTACAGCAGTTGATGAGTTATTGTATTTATCCTTTCTTAGTAAGCGTCTTCATCTTTGATAATCTATTTAAGTTATATTAACGGTTGGTGGTGTTTTGGATGCTGTAACACAGGGATGTATCTTATCTTATGAATGGACGATGGAGGAACAGCATGCTGGAAGAACGTTTGCTTCAAAGAAGAGGAGCTGAAACAGCTTGTTTCAGGGAGAGGATGAGCTGAAAATCCCAGTAAAGGATAAATAAGGATTTTTTAAAAATGTGAATCACGTAAAGCTGTTTTAGTAGCAGAGTGTCTTTCCATCTATGGGTTTCCGGTGCACTCAGAGTTAAAAGAAGACAAAGAATAGTTTTAGATATGGAGTTTTAATTAGTTATTTTTTAAAACTCTATTAGTAGTTTTTCTCTTAGGTGAGGGAAGCATGTTAAGATGTTTTCGCTTGTTGACACTTGTTTATCTGTTTCTCCCGAATCCTGAAAATGTTCCTGGCTATGTCAGGAATTAATCCAATTTAAGAAAATAATTGATTTGGCTTACACAGAAAGTGATCATTGTTGATGGATAAATACTTGTTCTGCAGTTATTTTATGACTTTTTGCTGTTGTTAATGCTGCCACCAAAACCTTTCACTCGCTGGTTAATTGGACTGCCATCAGATTGTTGGGGGATGTTTTTAATGTTCTTTGGAGTCGCTGGCGCAGTAGCCTTGACGAATTGTGTGATTTTTCTTTTTTCCTGCATTGCAGACTCATTGGGCTGTTTGTTCTGTCTACTTTTTAGTCACTTTGATAAGAGCTGGCCTTGTGGACTGGAGGACTCTCTTCTTGTGTGGAATCTGGTTTAGTGGCTCCTGCTTCATTCTTTGACGTGTTTCTATAGAAAGTTGGCAAGAAAATGTTATTTTTGTGTTCCAGCAAGCTATTGTTTCGCCCGTTTTGTAGTTCATTCATTGATCTTTTAACTATAATTGTTTTTGTGTTATTTATATTTGTTGTATTTGCTGCCAAACGTCTTGAAACAAACTGTTTCCAAACAGCTGAATTGGTTTTGCTTCTCATGTTGACCAGAGTTTATCTTTCTGTCATCTTGACTCAAACTAAACTAAACTTGGGGAGTGAGTTTGGGCTTTAAGAGATGTGTGATACACTGTGAACGAGAGGGATGTTCTAGATTTACGGTGCAAGACAAAACGAGACCACCATTGTGGGGCAAAAAAATGCAGCACAATAAATATTGCAAGCTGTTATTGTAATTGAACACTGGTTGCAAGAAGGAGGATGTGTAGTTGAAGGTCTTTGATATTCACTACTTGGATTCAACAAATATCTTTTGAAAACACAGCGCAGGTATAGGGCGGGAATTTCGTCCCTGCTGTCCTGTCTCACAGTTCATACTTGTGGAGAATCTAATGCTAAATTACTTACAGATGACTGATCTGTCATTGCTATTTTTCAGTCTGTTTTTCAGATTGAATTCTTCTTATATTTCAAGAATATCCAAAATCCACTGTAAAAAAGAATCTGTTGTATTTAAGAAAATTCAAAAGGTTTCCAAAGACAGCGATTCGTGTTAAGTAATAAAAATATGGACTGTATGCTCCCAAGTAATGGATATTTCTACTGCTATAGTTATTAATTATATTTCAGCTGATAACAACCTTGTTCAGTTGTTATCACCATATTAAGTAATAATATAACTGATGATCTTCATGTGTTGTGTTATATCAGTCTTGCAGGTGATAAACATTTAAAACTAGTTTAATGAAATTATTCAGCAATTTGTTGTCTTGACACAAAAGGGGGTGAATCTGTGTATCCCATGTGTTTAATTTATTTATATCACCTCCCTTCTTCAGCTGTTGTGGAGTTTTTCTTTCTTTTGCTGACTGCAACAAACATTTACATAAACCTCGCTCCTTGTGTCCTCTTTAGACCTGCAGAGCTGCCTGATATGCATTGCCTGCCGGATGCCACGAACCCAGCCTGTCAGCACGGAGTCTTTTATTACAAAGCAGGATCCCACAGGTAAAACACACACGGGCGTAAGAAGGATCACGGGAGGGGGATTTTGAGAGGTTAATAGTCATAGAAATTGAAGAGATACGTTACAGAGGAAATAGAAATCTCATCTTCTACACCCATGGTTCTCAAACTCTTACCTGTGAGCCTTTGGGCCCCTTTGTAGCACTGCCTGTGAGGTCAGCGTTTATTTTATTCAGCCACAGTTCATACCACGCTGTGATATATCAGCACAGAACAAGACTTAGTAAGCACCTCTCTTCAGTTTACACGTTTCCCATTCAGGACATTAAAGGAACTAAACCTTTATAACACAACTAAGAATAAGGCTGGTGTCAAGAATTGAGCAGATACCTCACGTGTTGTTAAAAAGGCTGCAAATCAGTGTTAAAATCCAAATATGTTCACTCCCTTACCTTGCGTTCAGTCACTAAAACTCAAACACATGTACACAATTTGCTTTACTGTATTATTAGAATTAATTTATATCCCAACCAGGCCAAAGCCTAAAATCTTGAAAAATTACAGCAATAATGAGGCTTAAAGATCATTTTAGAAAGTATTCTGAGATTGTCCTTTTTATTTATTCGTTTCTCAAAGGTCACAGTGTGAACCCTGAAAGTGTGAAGCCTGCTGCAGTTGTTGAAATCAGTGCAGGCTGATCTTTTGTTTGTGTGTGTGGTGTTTTAATCCAGGGAAGATCATCTCCATAGAAACTAGTGCTTTGCGAGCGACAGGCAGGCCTGGATGGGAGGACCTGGTCAGGAAATGTATCTATGCTTTCTTTCAGCCGCAGGGCAAAGAGCCCTCCCACGCCAAGAAGCTTTTGCATGAGGGTGAGTAGCTACTATTGATTTTTTTTTTTTCTCTTCTCTCTCTCTCTCCCCTTTTGGCTCCTCTCTCAGAAATTATTGACACGCTCTCTGCCGGCTCTGTCATGGCTGCAGGAGTTTCTGCAACATGTCAATGGCATTATAGTGAACTGAGCAGAATACTAAATATTAAAAACTTTTCAAACTAACTTGGATCCACCTACATCGAGAGAGCATGTTTATGTAGATTTATGGAGGTGATAACTTTGCTTTAGGCTTGTAACCAGTAATGAATGAATCAATAGTTTGATTGATTGGTCTGTAAGGTTCCTGAAGCCCTGCAAATTATTATTCTCATAATTTTTTGTTTTGTTTTTTACCAAGCAATAAATACACACTTAACTTACTAGAAGATAAGGAACTAAAACAAGTCGTCACACTTCAGAAGTTAGTTATACATCGACTGATTTGGCTTAATGTCAGCTTGGCTGCTAACAGAAAAGTGACACATTCCTGAGACGCTGCTCCTCCACATCAAAAGAAACCAGTTGAAGTGGTTAATGTATCTGAATTAGAGAACTCTGTGAGACCATAAAAAAACAAACCCTGCACTGGGAGCATCTTGGTGTCCCCCAGGAAAAGCTGGAGGTGGTGGCCGGGGAGGTATCTGCCCCTATGACCTGGATAACAAGATGGATACATGAAGATATGTTTCATATGTTCAAGCTTATCAGAAATGGATGCGGTAAATCTAAAGCACATTTAAGCAGCAGGCTAAGGCCGAGGTGGAGCTTCAACTGTCACCTTGTCTTATAACACAGATGTCTGCCTCAGAATAGAGTTGGATGTCTCGAGACCGGTCTTGGTCTCGAGACCACTTTTAAGTGGTCTTGGTCTTGTCTTGGTCTCGACGGACTTTGGTCTTGTCTTGGTCTCAGATCCCTCGGTCTTGTCTTGGTCTCGCTGTCTTGCTGTCTCAGATCGACATAGTGGTCGGGAGATTTGGAGTCAACAGTATCCATGACACACAACGTAACGTTCGATAATGTGTCATGCGCAAAAGCATCAGCTCTAAGAGCCGTGCTTAGAGAGTGCTTTGTAGTGAATCAGAAGAGTCGACTCCCATTGAGCGAGAGCCGGCTCCTCACTTAATTTCCTTTCGCTGCTCAGCTCTCACACAGTGGCTCAGCTATGCTCCAATCCCTCCATATTGTGGCCAATCACATGCAAGGATATAGGGTAATATCATTATGTGAAAAACAGAGAGGGTGAGAGACGCGACAGTCAAGTGGAGCGTGCGTCTGTCCTCTCAGTAAGTGAGTGAGACAGTAGACAGCGGTGAGGAGGGCTGTGCGAGTGCATCGCAAAAACGCATAAATATGCCTGACAGCCGTAACCGAAGCAGCATCTGGCTGCAGTTTAAAGACTTTTTTGTCTCGGTCTCGGTCTCGACTTTGTCTCGGTCTTGGTCTTGGTCTTGTCTTGGTCTTGGTTTAGGCGGTCTTGACTACAAGTCTACCTCAGAATGACCTTTTTAGGCCTAAATCCTTTATTTCTCTTTCATTCTCAACAGTGATGACACATGGGACCGCGATCAGCCCGCTGTACCATTTCACTCTGAGTGATGGCACTCCGCTTAGCGCTCAGACCCGCTGCAAGTTCTGCTGCCCCCCCAACCCTGATGTACAGCCCTTCATTATGGGCATTCACACTATTGACAGGTACTGTGATTGAACACATGGTACGTGATACTGGTATTTTCAAAGATTTTAAAAATGCTCTGACTTTCTCTGAAGTTTTACCGGCTGCATAAAAGTGTAATTAAACTGCTTTTATAGTAAAATGGGTCAGTGATACTTTTCAGACTTCTACAGTTTGTCCTGTATTTTCCTTTAATTTTGTCTCTCTCATGAATGTGGGCCTTACACAGTAATTTGATTATTTATGGCAGACTCATTGAATGTGCTGAAGAACTGAGAAAGTCACTTACCGCAGCCATAGGGTGCTGGGAAATGTTGAAAAGTGCTTGAATTCATGGAAAAGTGTGAAAATCCTGTAAGGTTGTTGTTTTGGCTTGTTGTAACTAGGGCTGCCACAAACGATTATTTTGATAGTCGACTAGTCACCGATTATTTTTGCGATTAGTCGACTAATCAGATCATGCATCCATTGGACGTAAAATGTACAGCTTATTGCACCAGCATGCGTCTGCTCTTATATAACTATCATTAGCTTACAGCTTGAAGTGTTTAAGGTATGTGCTAACTAAAAATAAAGACAAGATGATAGTTTATTACACTTTTAATGAAATTTGCAGATTGTTTCAGTGAAGTTTAATAAACTCAGCCGTCTGCTCCTTGCTATCTAAAATATAACAGGACACCGGAGTATATTCTCAAGCATCTCACACTTCTGATAATCAGTTGTCTGCTTGACGTTTATTCATCTGTGCAAAAACTATAACTTTATTTCTCAGCCAAACCAATTTACTCAGGAACAAATAAAATACTGAAAAAAAGCCAAACAATAACATTTTTAAGTTATCTAAGTGACTTATATTACATGTTAAACCTGAGTAGCGAAAGACGGCGGTGAGTTTGAAAACGATTTGCCGGGAGTCCGGTGTTCTCACCGACTCTAATGAGCCTAGAACCTCGGCTCGCTATCGAGCTGGTGGGTAACAGACGTCTCCGAAAACGTCGGAGCGCTTTTGAAAATATGTGGTGTCTTGATAGACTGAGCAGATATTTGAGGTTTACACAGCTACATTGTCACCTGAAAATATGTTAAACGTTTATTTTGTGACCCAGAAAGAATAATAAGAGTAATATTAAAACTAACTAGCTGCCGCCATTGTTGACAACTGCGCTGGGCCGCGCTATGAATTCTGGGACACAGTTTCTTCTTCTTCGGGGTTTAACGGCAGCTGGCATCCTTGTACATGCAGTGCTGCCATCTTCTGTTTCAGTCCGTTATTACACTCTTAAATACTACTACTTATTCCTGCGTCTTTTGGGATCTTACAAAGCTTCAAACGAGGCGTCGACTATTAAATTAGTCGTCGACGATTTTAATAGTCGACGTAATCGTGACTAGTCGACTAATCGTGGCAGCCCTAGTTGTAACTGAATTCTTACCTAGAATTTCATTTTCTCACTAGAGTTTATTGATTATTCTAATTTATTTTATTTTTTTCTTGCTCATATTTAATTGATATTGTCTTAATGTACTAATTGGCCATTTTATTTCATTTTATTTGATGTTTTCTCTTTCATGCAAGGTGCAGTTTGACTTATTGATTGTTCACAGACGTTTTTTAATCATCAGCAAACAAAAAGTGCTACGATAAACGTTCCGATATGGATTTTCATTCTTAAAGCTTGTAAATGAGATAATGAATGTTGCTTTTTTTGTACACTTTATTGATTACGGGGAGAATTTAAAGAGCAGCAGACAGAGAAGCCTGGATGATGCTTAAAGCCTGGTTAAGGCAGACACTGATAGAAAATGGGTGGTTTGTGGATGTGATATAAAGATGTGGTTGACATCTTTGATTTTCCTTCTTTTTTTCCCCCAGGGAACACAACACTGCTAGCTCTCAGGAAAACACTAACCCCAGCCTTCCACCAACCCTCAGCGGTATCGCCCAAACTCCCTCCCGCTCCCCTTCCCTTCCCCCCGGCGGTAATTCAACCCAAGGCTCAAGTCTCGCCACCGCGGGCCTTCACACCAACAACAGCAATGCCTCTTCCCACGGACATAATCCAGCCACGCCGACAGGCTACCTGACACCCAATCGGACGAATTGTCCCCAGCAGGTCAACAGCCCCTCTCCTTTGAGCAGCCCACTTACAGCAACCCCTACCTCTTTTATGTCGCCCAGGATGCCACGGGCCAGTCCTGGGTTAGGTGGGAGCCCTCGGGTACCGGGGAACCCCTTCTCTCCCTCCACACCAGGCCTCCATTCCCCAGCTGGGGCTCTAAGCAGTGGAGGAAGCCTCAATAGGCAGCAGTCTAGTGGTGATGGCAACAGTAGCGCAAGCGGTGGGTCAACAGGGTCTTACTCCCTGTCCTCTCCGGTCCTTCAAAGACAAGCCAGTACACCCACCGGCTCCTCTACTCGACCTCCATCAACAAAACCCTCAGAGGGAGGTGAAGAAGGGGGAGAGGACTCTGTTAAAGCCCCCCTTTCTTCTGCCTCACAGCTGGGTAACCCCAGACTTAATCAGCTCCTGGATAGCAATGGGACAGGAGCTGAATCTAACAACAGCAACAGCATCCACTGCACCTCCTCACCTCATCCACCTAACCCTGCTCCTGCCCCTCAGTGCCCTGCCTCCCACAGCAGTCTCACTGAAAGACACAAGATCCTCCACCGGCTGCTTCAGGACAGTAGTCCCAACGATGCCTCCACCAACAGCGAGGAAGGAATAAACAAAACTGAAGTTGAGATCAAGAAGGAGCCACCTGCCAGTCCGGCGCTGGGTGCAGGACCTCCTAAGAGCGACTCGAGAGAGCCACAGGACCACCAGTTGCTTCGTTTTCTCCTGGGTACAGATGAAAAGGTAGGATATGGAAGCCCAAAGCTTTTTTTTTCTTTCTAAACTCCTTTCCCACCACACCACACCAAAAGATGAGAATCAGAACCGGAACAGCATCAGAAATAATAGTTAATAATTTTAACTTATTGCAATAGAAATCTAGAATATAGGGCATTGCAGATACTATAAAAGCAAACTTTAGCTTCTTTTTCTGCAGTAAAATTTAAAGGAAACACAATGCAGGATACTTTTACTGCATTATTTGGTCTGTATAGACAGTTTTAATTTGAAAAGTCAAATATATTATAATTTAAGATGGTCTTTAATGTCCCATACAAACATGCACTCTGCTATAAACTACGTGTTGGGATGCAGTCACTCTATTAAAAGGTGAAAATTAAACACAATAATTAGCTCATATTTTGATATAATTCTAACCTCACATTTAGGGTTCTCTGTATTATTACATTTTCATAGATTTGTATTCATGTATTTAAATTTCAGGTAAATGCAAGCAGTGCTTAAATCAGTTAATTTATGAGCAACATTTATTCTTGACTGTATACTACATTGTATTTGACTTCCTGATGTTTGGCGCCTGGCTGAAACCTTTTTGTTTTTGAAGGACTTGGACGACCTGCCACCTCCATCTGCTCTGAGCCTTCAGACAGTGAGAATTAAGGTAGAGAAGAAAGCTGGTGGGGAGGGAGTGACCTGTACAGGGTCAGCGGTTGGCACAGGAGGTGCAGCCAAACTTGGAGGAGTGTCCAGCAGCTCGGCTTGTATCAGCCCAAGATCGAGCCCTGTCGGAGAAAACCGCAGAGACAGCCGCAAAGACAGCCGAGACTCCATGGTACAGCTGTTGATATTGTGTTGATTTTTGAAAATTGAGCCTTTAACATTTGTGTAAAGTAATAAAACAGAAGGCCTTCAGAGTGGGATTTCAACTACAGCTTAATGAGAACTTGTTTCAGATTGCCGCTGCATCATCAGACCAATAAAATAACGCTTTAAAATGAGACTGCTACAGAAAATAATGAGGTAAAAAGCCATTAGAGCAGCCAGGTTTAGGAAGTAAAACTAATGAACTGGTAAAAGTAAGAAAAATAGGGATTTCACTTGTCTGCTGATACGAGGTGTATTTATGGTCCCTATAGCCAAAACAGAAAATACCAGTCAGATTAACCCAGATTACAGAAAACACCTTTCACCAACCTAAATTGATTGGTAAGTGATCCAAGTGTCAAAAGCAACAGACTCTGATGAACTCTGTCCAACTTGGACCAATCAGACAGTCATAACGCGCAACTGTAATGACCCAGTAATGTTAACGTTCCCTAAACGAGGACTTCTCTTCAGTCATGCATGTGTGACACGGCGTTAAAAAGGATCTTTCTCAGTCAAGCCTTGGAATTTTCCTCTGAGCTTTGATCCTGTATTGCCAGTTGCAGGACAGCCGTTGTAAACCGAGTTGCGTGTTTATTTTCTTGGACTTTGTCTCCACTGTGGGTTCAGCTACCAGCTGTAGTCCTTGAAGCTTCTTTTTGTGTTTCCCCAACGCCCACTTCCCCCCTTTCCCCAATTATCTTTTAATTCTCTATTTTAAACACCTTTTATTTGTATTTCTTTTTCATTCGTTTCTTGCCTGTAGATTTCTAGTGGATCTGTTGATATGGAGCCTCTCTCCCAGATGCTGCCTGGCTTCAGAGGCCCAGCTGGGGCCAAACAGGGCAGTGAGGATACAACAAACCCTGGAGGAGGCCCCCAACTTCAGTCTCCGGGCCCCCAGCCCCCAGCTACGCTCCAGTCCCCTGTGCCTCAGCTCCAGTCACCCCTGTCCCAGCCCCAGCCTCAGTCCCTCCCACAGTTGCAGTCTCCATCGCCTCAGCTTCACTCCCCTTCCCCCCAGCTCAAACTGCAGTCACCCACTCAGCTCCAACCCGGCGATGCCAGCACTCCCCGCAATGTAAATGTGAAGAGAGAGCCTCCTGGCACTCCTAACAGAGGTACTGTTTCAACTCGTGATGAATAAATCCTTGATTTCATTCAAATATCAGATTGTTTGTTATAAAAGTTACTAATTTTGTTCTTTAAGTCGTTATTGGATAGTATTTTAATTCATTGGATTTTAAATAATTGTATTATTGTTATTATTGTATTGATGGTAGTAGTAATGGTGTGATCCAGAGTTCATTCACCTGCATTTTTATATTCTTAATGCCCTCTAGTGGCTTTCAGGAGCCATGTAACCAAACTCTTACTCTGCTTCTTGTTACACTGCAGAAAAAACGTCTAAAGGTTTCCTCAGCTGTTTTCACCCATAAATCTTTTCTAAATATCACCTGACAGGGGAAATGGGATCGGACAGTCTCTGGTCTTTAATCTTCCAGATCCCAAATATGAATTCCATATGCTTTTGAATTGTGTCAAAGCGGGAATAGCACAGCAAATAGTTCAGTTCATTTACCAATAGCAAGTGGGTTGTCACACATTCAGTGTACTGCATGCTCTATCCCGGCAGTGCGGTTGCCTAATTCAGACAGAAGCCTAGTTTGAATAGTCAATAGTCTAATTGCTTTAGACATGGATAGAAAATGTCATGAGGAACAGAAAACTCTAAGCAAAATTTATGAAACCTTAGAAAAGAGAACCACAATAAAGAATGTTTACTGTATAATGCTTGTCACATTAAGATTGGTTACATTCTCTTCCTGCTGGATATATTCATTTTCCAGTAGCGAGAGCGTGTCTGAAGTGGATTACGTCCTTCTGTGTGCTACACGTCAAAGGACAAATCTCCCAAAATTGCTTGAAAATAATTGGATGCATTTTTGTCAAAGTCATTAGGCTTTCAGTACAACTCCGGGTCTGCATGGTTGGATGTATTAGTGATGGGCAGGAGGAGGGGTATAGAGCACTAGTAGATGAGTTTGTGGATTGGTCTGCTTCTGAATGTGAATAAGATCTGAGAGATGGTGATCAACTTCAGAAGGAAAGGGGTGGCTGCGCACTCAGGATGTTAACGTGGTGGAGGTGTATACAACGATAGTCCAGGCTGAATTGGAAGACCAACATAGAGGCTGTATTCAAATATGGGAATGAGTAGGCTCTATTTTCTAGAGAAGCTGAGATCCGCACTGAGTGCAGCAAAATGTTGGAGATTTTCTTTCACTCAGGTGTAGTGAACACACTGTAATTGGGCTGTGGTCTGAACTGGTGACACTAACTGACTGAATAAAATGATCAGTGATCAGCTGAAAGCTGGACACTTTCAAGGCTGTGGTGGAGAGGAGGTCACCGAACAAACTTTTATACATCGTTATTAGTCCTGACAACCCTCTGCACCGCTTACTGGACAGGCAGCGAAGCACGTTCTCTAGCAGACTGATTGAGCTCATCTCCCGCAGCGACAGATGCTGGAAATATTTCATACCACATGATATCACCTCCTAGAATACAATATATCTGCCAGATATTATTAGTATTATTATTTTTATTATAGGCTACATAAAGTATTTCTTTCCTAATGAAATAATTGTGTCAAGTGATTTTCGCTGTGTCCTTGTGTTTGTGTCGCAGGGCTCAGTGATGGCAGACCGCCCTCTGGCTGCAGCCTTCAGAGTCAGTCTTCATTTGAGTTCTGCAATCCCGCCACTCCAAGCCAACAACCGGGACAAGGAGACCCCTTCCAGACCCCCATAGACAGCAGTCCATTTCCAGAGGCCGAAGTTATGAACCCTTTCACCTCAAGCACTGGTAAATAAGTGTACTGCAGCCACGGTTTGGTTACGCTGTGTAGTCAGAACTAAATTCTGCTATAAAACAAATTCAATTAAACAACAAACTTTGTAATGATGGCATAAATTATAATTGGATTATGCCACTCTGCAGGCTTCCCATCTCAGGTGAAATTGCTGAGCATCAACTTTCTTTCTTGCTTTTTGTGTTAGCAAACAGTGTAGCTTGTAGGAGCTGTGTAAGTGATTGAAAGTCAGTCTTTTTCGTTGAGCATGTGGATGGACTGCACAGTCCACAGCTACAACCAGACGGTAGCGAATTTAACGAGAAGGCCAGATTCCAATCTGTCAAGGGCCTGATGTATAAATCAGGCCCTTGATATATAAATATATAAATATAGATAGATATAAATTTATATATGACCACTCAGGGGATCCATTTTTTCACTCTGCTTGAGAAGAGGGCAGTATGATGCTACGTCATGGCCGCATGGTAAAATTTTACCAAGATTAAATGAACTCTGTAACCTCATATATGTCTTGTTACCTGTTGATGCTGGAAGTAGAAAATGTGTTTGTTTGTTTGAGCACAGGGAAGTAGAAGGCATCTAATATATGAAAAAAGTTGCACAGAGCACTTTAAACCTAAAGATTGCCGCTGTTGTTCATAAACATTTTTCTTCCACAAGCCTTAGCGTATGAATTTCCCTTTCAGGTCTAACCAAGATGGATGTGGGTGATTCCCAGTTTCAGCCTCTGGCTCTGTCTGACACCCTGACGTTTGATGGTCTGGGAACTCCTTTGCAGGCTCCTTTGGCATCACCACAAGAGTAAGTCTGATTTTATAAGTCTAAGCTGTTTCTTCATAGCCTACAGGGGAGCGTGGGAAAGACGGTGTTTTGTCTTTTTGAGCAGGCAGTGTGTGCCCTGTACGCTGGATGAAGTGCTTGGCCCTCCAACCACACCTGAAGCCCGGAACGATGAGAAGGCTCTATTAGAGCAGCTGGTTAACTTCCTCAGTGGGACAGATGAAAGCGAACTGGCTGAGCTGGACAAAGCCCTGGGTATCGACAAACTGATACAGGTGAGTAGGTCATAAAGCTTGTAAGACAGTGGAAAGGCTTACTGAACTCTCTGAGTGCTTTTATAGTACAAACACATTCACAGAGCACTTTAGCTTTTGCTGTAGGACACTTTGACCAGCAGACTGGACGTTAAGCCCTGCAAAGGCTTTACAAGTTTAATTTTAAGACCAGTGCATGATCATTAATTTTACTATATAATTAATCAAAACGTTCAAAACAGTTGCTCAGCTGAAGCGCTGGCAGCCTCTGCTGGCCTCTGATCTGCTTTTTTGTGCCATCCACAAGAAGGATTTGGCACAAGAAATATAAATAAAACTCCTGGACGGGATTCAAGTAAAACACGAGGTGATTCACTTAGTTTATAATGTTTACCTTTACTTCTGTTTGACTCTTCTAACCGCAGTCGTTTATAGTTTATTTTGGCTTGTTTAAAAGCAGATAAACTGGCAAATAATCACAGGCGATCTCTGGCTTTTATGCTGCTTTCAGTTCTTTGTAACACTCAGGTAACACATCAGATAACGATTTAAATGGAATTAAAAGATTTCAGTGTTTCAAAAACATCAAACATCGCTGTGGTAGTGATGTCGTTTCGATGGCTGAAAATGATTATGGTTCGATGTCAGACTTGCTTTTCCAAACCAGAAAACAGGTGATGATGTGTTTTTTGGGCGGAGCCAAACCGTTGATTGAAAGTAATTGTTCTGTATGTGCAAGTGCCTATACGTGTACCTTGTGGAAATCACATCTGTAGATTGAGTTTTTGTGTAATGGACTGACGTGCAAGCTGTACCTGGAGCGAGGAGATAACAGCAGCAATAGAGGCAGTTGAACAGTGAAGTAAACAATGAGGGAACAAAGTGTGGCTTTCTGGATCTGTGGACGTCTCCTGTGTATGAAGTCCTCTGTCATCATGTAACTGTGATCGTATCATGTGGTCCAAGGGTTGAGCTAAGTTTGTCTTTAGGCATAGCCATTCATTTACTAAATGCTAGCATTAATGCGGACTGGTGTTCCAGATAAACTGTCTACAAGAACTTTGGTTTGTTTACATCATACTTCTGTGTTTGTTTGGTGACTGCTGTGATGCCAAAGTCTTTTGAAAGTGCAGCTTTGCATTTGTTTCTGTCTCTGCTTCACCTTTGATACCTACATTGCTGACTTCATGTGCCTTAAAGATTTCATTTGGGCCACTTTGGCCGTGTTTTATACATTTTTCCGAGTGCATTTTGGTTAGTATATAAAATATTCTGACATCTAACAGCTTGAAAAGCAATGAAGACACATTTCTTTATTGATAAAAACACAATACCCTGTAAAGGCTGGACCATGAAATAATTTCCAGTAAATTCAATTTTTTTTTTTGAAATTGGAGGGTTTTTTGAACTTTATGGTATTTAGAAAAAAATCACACTACTGTTGTAGACGTCTCAAAAATCTATGTATTCAATATGATACACTTGGCTTCACAGGGTTAAACAATAACAACTTAAAAAGTTATTTGATAGAGAAATATTTGTGATTAGACAGCCGCACACCGTCCACTGCACCTCTGTTTTTGTTGTTGTTGTTTTTTTAAATATAAACAAACATTTAGAACTTTTATGAGTATCTACGTGTAAATAATAGTCCTGTTTCATTGTTTGTTGCCTGGGAGTATAGTTGGAAATGCACTTAGATTACAAACTACATTTAACCAGAGATTCTTATAGTGCTTTATTTATATATCACTACATTGTGGAAACCCAGTTGGCCCGGACATTTGAGGCGTTCTTTCTGTGAGACAGCAGAGCTAACCGCAGCACCACCATGACGCGTAACTGTTGCAAAGGCCTTTCTGATATAAACAATAAGTCTGGGTTATGATAAAGGGAACAGATTTCAGACTTCAAGTCTCAAGTACCTCCAGGTCCAATAATTATCTTGTATGTTATTGCTCTCACTTTCCAAAATGTTTTGTTTTTCTTCTAAATGACCAAAGGGACGTACTCATATATTACTTAAAAGGCAACTTGACTAGAAAGTACTGGAAAAATCCTACCCCATTTTAATGAAGGACACTTTGTGGTGGTTACGAGACAACATCGTCATAATGATTTCCTTTTCCTGTTTTTTTTTTTTTCCCTCTTCTTAGGGTGGCTGCTTTGACCCTTTACCTCAAAATTTTCCACCCCAGCAACCCACTGCCACCCCAGTTTCCATAGACCCTAAACTCCCCACCTACCCTTCCCAATTTACACCAGCTCCACAAGCTCCTTTTCCTCCAGAGCTGGGCACGGTGGGGGCGCAGGGTCTGGGGTTCGGAGCCCCTCGAGGGGCCTTCCCCGGTGGGACGGGCATGGGGCTGAGGCCAGGCATGACCAGACCACAGGGGATAGGTAATCCGGTCAGGCTGCCACCCAACCAACTGCGCCTGCAGCTGCAGCAGAGACTACAAGGCCCGCAGCAAGTAAGGACACAGAGTCGGTTTGTCCAGTGTGTATTCAGCTCATTAACCAGTAAATGATGTCGCCTCTTTTTCTTATGCCTTAAACATTTCAAGTAACTACTGTGTAGTTTGTTTAGGAAACTTTGTAGGTGTAATTTTTTCACAGAATTTTATTGACCTGTTATGCTAATTCTCAGCTCCATAATTTTATTAAAATTAGCTTTACATGGTTAACAGTTCCAAATAATCCTTAGTTATCTCATAATGGGCTTCTGTAGAGGCCCTAGATCAGGGCTGGGGGAACTCCAGGCCTCAAGGGCTGGTGTCCTGCAGGTTTTAGATGTGTCCTTGATCCAACACAGCTGATTTAAATGGCTAAGTTACCTCCTCAACATGTCTTGAAGTTCATCCAGAGGCCTGGTAATGAACTAATCATTTGATACAGGTGTGTTGATCCAGGATGATAAAAACTAAAACCTGCAGGGCACCGGCCCTTCAGGTCTGGAGTTTCCCACCCCTGCCGTAGATCATTGCACTGTCTGAAATAAGTCATTTTAGCTCCTCTCTCTTTAAGGCCACCTTCCATTTAAAGCTTCCATTTAAACTCACATGAAATATTATTTAACCTCTGGCCATGTTATGAGAAACCACGACTGTATGAGTATATAAATGATAGAAAATAAGAGAAGGCATAACAGGCAGCTGAGATAAAACAATGTGTTCCCTTTACCTTTCTTTCTCCTCTCTCATCACTAGTGCTCGACTCCTCTCTCTCCCCGCTGCTCTTGTCTTCTGTCTCCACACTGTCCAATAGGGTTATTTTCTTTGTCTCTGATTTAATTTCTTCTTCTCTGTTATCGCTCTTATCGTGTCTCCGGTCTAGTCCAACCTGTCTGACCTCTGCTCATTGTGATTTTCTCTTTGCTGCAGCTCCAGAACAGGCTGGCAGGGATGAATCAGTTTCCAGGAGGAGCCCAGCATGTGAACATGGGGATTCGTCAGGGGGTGCAACAACCTCAAATGCCCTCGCAAGTGAGTCACGGTGGTAGAGAGCGTTTGTCTGCTAACCACCCGATGCTGCTGTTGTTGGCAGGCTGAACTTTGTGGATTTAACTATAGATTTTATTCAGATTAAAAAAAGTGATAATAATCAATATTGGTGCTGAAATTCAAGCCACAGAAATGAATAACTGAATAAGCGTGTCTGTTTATATACTGCACATGCCAGTTAAGCATAATGTGCATTTCTGTCCATTAGTTTAACAAGTTCACTTTATTCTTTGTTTCTTTGTTTGAGCTCTTGTTAAAAATGGCATTCATATATGTTTTATACCCACTCTAAATCTCACAGTGCAAACCCAACACATTTGTTTTTGTTCACGAGTTTTTTTTCTAGCATCAGTATCATGAGATACATCATAGTTTGCTGTAAAACTCCATCGGTCCAAAGTCTGTGATATAAAGTGATAGAAACAGGCCTGGATGTTCGACCATTTCTGACAACTTGACTGGAGAAAACTTGAAAGCAAATGAAAAGTATCTTTTGTACCAACATTTTGGATTTAGATACTTCCAGTCGGTGCAAATGAATTTGGTTGCAGTTTTTTAATAGAGCTTAAATTTTCCGTGCCGAAGGTTTCATGTGTTTGCCAGGTTATGAGGGCCCAAGAAAGGGCAGATTAAAAACACTGAATTTCCACACACCTCTATAACTCTGAAAATATTTACAATGTGATGGTAAAATTATGCATGATTTCATTTAATAAACAAAAGTTATCATACCAAAATAATTTGGTTTTTGGGGGGTGAGGTGAGACCACAAAAGAATGTAGGTGCACTAATCCAGGCTTTAATTTAGGTCTCGTATTGTCTTTTTGTGCCAGTGCCAGCCACATAAGACTTTTGCCCCTACCAGGAGCTGATTGAAATTTAGGAAAATTAGGACTGCCAGTCTTCATCAAACCATATTAATAACTTGTTTTTTTTTCTGTACTATGGTTATTATGCTGGTCTTTAAATTGGGTGAATTTGCTTTCTTAAGCCTGTACAAAGCAGCTCAGGATAATAAGATTAACTATCATATTTAGGTTGAACATGGGCAATAAGTTCTTTGTAACAGGCTCTTTCCCTCCCTCTCAGCAGCCTCCGCTGAATGCCCAGATGCTGGCTCAGCGTCAGCGGGAACTCTACAGCATCCAGCATCGCCAACGCCAGCTATTCCAGCAGAAGGTCATGCTGATGAGACAGAACATAGCAGGCACTCCCACTGGAGCCGTGGGGCCCATTGGGACTGCCAGGGTCCCCAAAGCTCCCCCCACACCGACTCAACAACAGCAGCAACAGCAGTTCAACTTCCCACCAGGGTACAACCCGATGACGGGAAACCCTCCTACCTCACCAAGTCACTTCAGCCCCATTACCGGGGGCCCTCTGGACAACAAGCTGCCCGGCAGAGTTCCCCTGAACAACCAGACGTTGATGGGTGGTGTGCAGGGCCAGTTCAACAGCACTGTCAACTCCTCATTGCAGCAAGGCCTGTTTCAGCAGTTTGGAGGGTCCGGTGAGTTCATGGGAGCAAAATACTAAACCACGACAGGCTCACTTTAAAATATCAAAACTTTTTGTAATTAATACAGGTGGAGACAGGTGGAGACAAGTCAGTGTAAACCTGGTTTGTGTTTGTCCTGCTTTGTTTTATTTTTGGCCTGGGAGGGGGGGGGTTCCCCCATTTTCATTTAGGTCAAGGTACCTGGGTAGCTTTAGGAAATAGGCTGTGGTCTGCATTAAATGCAATTAGAAGTAGGATCATGAAGGGAATTGTTAAACAAATATTTTTATCACACAAACTGACATAAAGATAAATGATTGTTTTACTACTGATTGGTAAAATTAACTATAATGCTGTTGTTTAACAGTGAGGTTAAATTGGCTATTAGTTTAGCAGTAGTTAACACCTATTATAATGAAGTTTTACCCTCAACAGTTTTGACAGACTTAGAGGTGCAAGTCCCTAAAGCCAGCTGGGAATCAGACTTCCAAGGCTTCTTACTTCGACTTCAGTCTGCAAACCACCGGATCCTTGAAGCTCCTTCTGGAGTTCTGCAGGAGCGCTGCCCCATGTGGCTTTTTCAGGCTAACACTGGCTGGGCCCTTACTGGTAAAACAAAACAAAAAAAGCAAGACTGCAAGGTTATCTTTGGTGACCCCCTCCCTCTGTGTGCGTAGCCTCAGACAGGTCACAGGGTTCGTCTTGTCTTTTTCAACATACACTCCACCCTCACTCCTTACCCCGGACCAGTTTGCCTGCTAAGACCTGACCAAGAGAAAGTGTCTAGGATTAAACCCTTTCACCATATTAAGGCCATGTGAAGGTTCCTTGAAGAGGACATATTCAAACCTTGTTCACAAATTGGAGGAAAAATTGGTGTGGATGCTAAACTGATCTGTTGTGATGAATAAAGAGGTGGAGCTGAAGGTGCCAATCTACCTTTCACCAGTGAAATTGTAACAACAATTGTAGATTCAGCCAGCAGGAATGAGCTTCCTCCAAAAGTGTCTGGGCTCGCTCTTAGGTAGGTTGATGACCTCAGTCATCTGACAGTAGAAATGCTGCTCTTCCATATTGAGTGGCTGGATAGAGGCCCTTTGTTGTGTATTTAGCTCTAAGCACATGATTATGTCTGGATTTCTGTTCGGAAGGTGTTGCCACCCACTTTGTTGGTTGGTGAATTTGATTTTGTGCCTAAGAACATTAAAACCTTTTAAAAATGGATTCACCTACATAAATATACTATGATTTCACATCTCTGAAACATCCATGTTTTCTTTGTTACAGCTGTGGTCCAGCAAGACCCACCGTTTGCTCCTGAGATGAGCCCCTCCAGCCCACTGTTATCACCTCAGAACTCCACCTCCCAGAGTCCTCTGCTTCAGCAAAATCCATCTACTGGCTACCAGTCACCCGACATGAAAGGCTGGCAACCAACCAGCGTGGGCAGGTTAGGAGCATGCATACAGTTTATAAGGAACAAAGACATTTGCAAACATTATTAAATTAAATCTGTGAGGCCGGTTTTAACTCCCATCTCTGACTGTTTTCTGTGCCGCAGCCTGTTCAGTCAGTCAGGACAGAGTGCAGGGCAGGCGTTTGGCCAGCAGGGGGTTTATAACAACATGAGCATCACCGTTTCCATGGCCGGGGGCTCGAGTGGCGTCAGCTCATTACCTCCCATTGGGCAGTCAGTTGGCTTGAGCAACAGTAACCTCAGCAACGTTGGTTCAGTGTGCAGCGACCAGCAGGTCAGTGACTTTGAACCTGCCAGCCTGGACAGTTGTGTTAGTTTCATGTCCTACTGACCACCTTTCACTGCCTGGTGACTTTGTTTTTACTTTCCTCAGTGCTCTCTCTTTTTCTCAAACATGCTTTCACCCTCTGTGTTATCGTGTTTAGCGTCAGTTGTCTTTTATTTACTGTTTTACTTTGCATCGAGATATACACCCCAGTTGCATTTGCTTTGTCTTAGTTTCATTTTGTGGCTTTATTTTAGAATATGCTCATAGGATGCAGAGTTCTCCTGCCAGCTCTCCATTTAGGTCAAAGTTAAATTGCTTTTTTTTTTTCGGATTGCATCGTGTGCTCCTGAAAATGTTTAGTGAGGTTAAAAAGGTTCAGCAAATGCACCGTTTCTTTCTTGTTCTTATTAGCTTAATTGTGCAGGCTCCAACCTTTACAGAAGCTTTCTTGTTGCTAAGTTACGAACCACCTCTTTATTTTTTTAATAAATACAAATAAATTAAAAAAACACCTGTAGCCTCAACAAATGGCATAATAAACAATGCAAAGTAGTGAATAAGCAGCAGCCCTTGCACCAAACATTGCTGTTCTAATCTTTCAAAATGATTGACAGCTTTTAGACTTTTCCTGACGCTGTCAGTGATGGTTCTCGCGACCTCCTTCCCTCTGTAAGCATTGCCTCGCGCTTTATTCCCGTGTTTCTGCAGGTGCAGCAGGTCCAGGTATTTGCGGACGTCCAGTGCACAGTGAACCTTGTTGGCAGTGATTCCTACCTGAACCAGGGCTCCATCGGAGCTGCGGCCTCCCAGAAGGGCCCCGGACCCCAGGGCTCCCAGAACAACCAAGCCCAGCAGAAGAGCCTCCTCCAGCAGCTGCTCACTGAGTGACACCCCCCACCTCTTCAGCTCTCCTACTCTATCTACTTCTCACTTCTACGCCTCCTCCTTGGAGGGTCGGTGCACCAGACCCATTGCTGTCTCTGTCTCACCTTTTGGATGGATCGATGTACGGACGGATGGTTGTTTGGACGGCCACAGAGTAGGCTCAGAGAGGTCTGGCTGTCGGTGGTTTTCGCAGCCTAACCACTTCTGTGCTGGGGAGGGGTGGGGGTGGGGATTCAGGGCTGGTTGTTTGATGCCCAGAACATTTTAAGTCAAGACTGAAGTCAGAAGGAGCAGCAGTGTATTTAAACCTGCCTGTCTAATCTGTCTGACAACCTGTCTGTCTGCCTCAGCCTATTAAAGGCAGTGTTGTCTTGCTGCTCATTCCTTGGTGACCTACTTCCTGCTTCCTGACCCAAGAAAACAACTGCGACGTCATTGTAGTTTTGCCAAGTTTTCGTCACTGTCAAATCAGGGCCGGCCTCCTTTTTATTTGTGTTTTATATGTTTTTGTTTGTTTTTTTGTTTTTGTTTTTTTCTGATCGGACGGTTTCTGTCGAGCCGTCGAAACAGCAAGCAGCAGCAGCAGCAGCAGCGCATCTCGGGAGCATGAGTTGCAGCATACAGCTGGGCTCAGTGTTTTTAAAGTGTTGGGATTATCCCACACAGCAGCACCTCTGGCTTTTATTTTCGTTTGTTTGTTTGTTTGTTGTTGTTTTTGTTTTTTTTCTCTGCCTGTCTCTCAGCGATGTGGGAATGTTAAGGTTTCAGACCTCTGTGGCATTGTGGGATAGAAGCTCAGTATCAGCTGGTTCTGTGACTGTCTCTCTCTATCAGCTACAGTGCCTGGTGGAAGTTTGAGTTTTTCCCAAGCTCTGCTTCTTCTTCTTCTACTTCTACTTCTTCAACATATTATTCTATTACATCATTATTTTTTTGTTTGTGTTTTGGGTTGGATTGGGGGTTTTTTGTTTAGTAGTTTGTTTGTTTTTTTTTAAACTTCTGCTCTCGCCGTCATCATCATCATCATCTTCACGATCATCAGAACAAGCTTTGGCAACAGCCAGGATGGATGGATGGATGGATGGATAGATTGATGGATGGATGGATGGGAGACAGACGGGATGCTGCTCAGTTTGGAACTTTACGTGTCTTCCTCCCCTGGGAGGAGGTTTTATTTTTATTTTTCTCAAAGTATAAGAAAAAAGGACTGTTATGATTATTTAACTGTCTGTCCGTCACATTTTACCCCTCACCTCAGCAGCTGTGAATACAGAGCCCCGTTGGGTTCTCTTCTCTCTTTTTCTCTCTCTCTGTGTATCTTCATGCTATCTCTCAGCCTATCAGTGTTGTTTGCCATGTGCACCATGCAGGCGGGTAGTATTGTACAGTACAGAAGGACAAAGACTTGGGGATGAGCTCACTCTTGTAACTGCTTTCCTTTAAGAAAAAAAATGAGAAAAAACAAAGAAAAAAACAAATGTAATTAATTGATTACTCAGAAAAGCAAAACTTATATATTATAATGTGATTCGATCCAGGTTTTCTTTCCTTTTTTTTGAGATTATTTTTTTTTGGGCATCATGATATTGTAACACAGCTACATGTTGCGGTGGAGGAGGAAGACGTTATTCCAGCTTCTAAAATGTGAAAATTTTAAGCGATTTGGTTTTTGAAGAATTAAAAAAAAGGTAGATCTCGCTCCCTTTGGCGTCCCAGTCAGCACTACATGAAGCCACACTTTAAAAAAAAATGGGTTTGATTGCTCTGCTTTCTCTCTTGTTGTAACCAGGGAGCTAGTTAGCCATCTTTTCTCGCTTTCTCCTCTTTTTTTATTCTTATGTATGTACAATACTTTCAGAAAAACTTTTCAGACAGTACATGTGTTGTAACCATTGTATAAAAAAACAAAGCATAATGATAAACTGAAACCGCGCTCTTTGCTGTGAGCCGCAGCAAACGGCACGCTTTTGGATATTGTTCCTATATAATGACATTTAAGTAGAGGCTTTAGTGATAGAAGTTCCTAACAAAGATGTGATGGATAATTGATTTAAAGCTGTCATGAATTTGAATCCAAACAGGAAGAGTTGCAAAAACATCTTTTCATTTTCTCCTCACCTCCTGGGAATCTCTTTATTGTTTTATTTTTTTACGAGGGATTCAACCCTCTTCTCCTTTCACCTCTGGTTTCCCTGATGAAGACTTCACTCCACTGGCTACACACTCATATACAGTTTTCTGTTGACTACTGTTGCTCAGTCAGACACTGTGTCTCTCAGCGATAACAGACCTCTCGTGACAAAAAAATTCAAATCTTAAGATGTGCTACTTACACCTTACCTGCTGAGACGTTGCCTCTTAATATTCTTTACATGACTAAAATATTGTAGAGCTATAAACATGTAATATGTGGATTAGGCACCTCTTAACGCATATGATTTTTTAAAATTTGCTCCAGTCCGACACCCTTTATCCAAAGGTTTAAATTAGAGGATGCTAAACGACATTTGGAATGAGTGTAACCAAACTTAGTGGTCTTTTTCTTTTCTATTTTTTTTTTCTTTTTCTGTTCTTTTTTTCAAAAGTAGGGCTCGTTCTGTCGGGGAGCATCATTCGAGTTTCCTCCTGTCAAATCTGCCACGTCTCAACGCCAGCACAAATATCAGGTGCTCCCTGATTGAACCGGTCTCGGTTTATTATTTCTCTTCCTTTCTCTCGTGGAAACTCGGAGAATTGACGCGATCCGTGGAGAAGGTTTCAAATAAAGCTCACGCCCCCCCCCCCCCCCCCCAGCTAACGAGTCTTCAATCTGCCGAACCCGTCGCTCACGTAGGTGATGCAGTCGCGTGGAATAGGGCTTCTTTCCTGTGTTTTTTTCACAGAGATACTTTGCCGTATGCAACGTTTTACCCAGAAAAAGAGGGATAGTATGCAAGGTCTACATTCCACCCACCAACTTCTGAAGTGTTGAATAATGTGAGAACCACTTTGTGCTCATCTGCAACGCTCTGTGTGACTGTCTCAACGCGTTATTTGCGTGCAGAATCATGCAGTGTGCGTCCAAACAGTGGCTCAGGAAGTAAATGCAAAAACACCTCCAGTATAGAGAGGATTTCTATTTTTCTATGGATTTATTTTAAAATCATGCTAACAAGTCTTCTTTCATAAGTCAAGAAGAAGCAAACATAGCACTTGGTTATCGTCAACTTTACTAATCATTATATATGATGGACTTTTCTCAGAATAAGGAATAAAAGTAACTTGTATGTAAAATTAAAGCAGTGTACCAAATACAACAGTGGGGGCAAAATGTGGCAAAAACTCACCAGCAAATTTTTGTTGCTTTTGTTTTGTAAATAATGTAATTGATCAAAAAAAGTTCCAAATTTCAAATTCCTTATGTGCCACTTATCTAACTTTTGACAGTTTTTCCTATTTCGGTCCTTTGAACTGCATCGCAGTCCACAAGTAGTTAAAAATGTACTACCTCCAAACTCTTTGTCAAAGCAGGAGAAGGCAAGAAAGTTTCCCAGATTCTGGAGGAACGGAGTTAATTGATGACTTTTTATAAATGCCTGAATTCATGATCATCCTTGTGGGTTACTGTAGTAAGGAGCTCCAGCTCAATTATTTGAATGTTTGACCTCCAAACTGAGTCATTTCTCTGCCACTGTTATCAATCAGAAATTCAATGGAAACCGAAAGCAACAACATATCTCAGCCCCGCACCGACTCAAGCCTCAGACGATTTAAAAACCCGTTTAGACCCCTCGAGGAGTATTTTCTAGAGAATTATTTGAATGCAGTCGCCTGACAGTCCTGCGCCACTGTTTGGACGGCAGAAGTTGCACAAAGTGGGAGGACGCACCTTTCTGAAAGGTTTCTGTCAGTGTCAGCCTTCCTCCTTTCACTTTCCTGCATGGAATAGGCATTCCTATGGAAGTGGTTTCCTCTCCAACCCTGTTCAGTGCAGAAACTCAGCAGCAGCTGTCAGCTTAACCTGCAAATAAAGAAAAATAGAAGGAAAAATATATGCCAAATACATCCAGCGCAAGGTTTTATATGCAACAGCCATTCAGTGGAAACGACAGTCCCTCCTTTGCTTCCTTTACTACCCTCCCTCCGTCGTCACTACAAGTAACAGGTACCAGGTTAGGTTCTTTTGTAACGTTGGTTTCAAGATGTCAACATGATGTATATAACAGAGAAATGTGAATATGTATTTGTTCAGAATCAAAAAAAAGTAGTGCTCCGAGTTTGTGGTAAATAACTACTCGCCTCCGTCATATTTTTATTTGATTTGATTTTCTACTTTTTTTTAAATTTCTGATGATGTATGTATGTATGTATGTATATGACTATCAGTGAGTGCGTATGTATGTGTGATTAATACTGTATATCTGGTATTCTCTAAGATGGAAGATGTCCTGTATGATTCTCTCCTTCTTCTTCTTCTTCGACTCTTTTCAACCCTGCACAGTACCTGTGGGTGTTTCAGATGACTATGCCAGAGAATGGTTTTAGCGACTGCTGAATGTGATTTTACTGAGAGAGAAGCAGTGTGGACTGGCTTTTTGTACGGGTTAATTTAAAAAAAAAAAAGGCCATATTATTTAATTTTCTCTGTTGTCAGAAGTTTAAGCAGATCTGGGAGAGTGGAGCCTTGGTTTTATGGAGAAGCATTGCCCGGTTGAGCTGGATGTTTTATTTCTTTCTAACTGTCTGACTGATGTAGCCTCTCTTCTTCTTCTTCTTCTTGCATTCATCGGTAGTAAATGACCAAAGCTTCAACACGTTTCATGGACTCATATGCAAACCTCATCGTCACTGGACACAACATAATGTAGCGGCCCCCTTTATTTGGATTTCTCTGCTGCTGCTCTGCGTGTTCGTCCCTCCTGTGGCCTATCAGCAGCGAGCTGTGTGATGTCCCAAAGTTAGGTCAGTTTTTCGAGACGTCTCCACTTTTTGCCAACGAGGTCTTTTGAGCCTGAAGTGCTATCACTCGTTTACAGGAAGAGAAAAAAAAACATTGCAACCCTTAGCTATGCACCTTACTGAAACAAGCATTTCCTCACCTTGTAGAGTTAACACTGGAGCATTTCATTTCATAGATATTTACAGTCACAACAAAGTAATTTTAAAAAAGCCCACTCGATACCTGATGACCTTCACTTCTTCTTTTTTGTTTTTGGTTTTCCATCAACTGAATACTTTATACCAAACTTGAGGTGCCTCGTGTATATACTTTCTGCAGTAAAGATTGCTCCTTTGCTGTTTAACAGTAATAACCTTGTTAACCAGGGTTTTTTTAAAAACCTTTTTTCAACTTTATAAAAAAAAATACTGTATAAAGAAATGACTTTTTTACACACGTAGAAGTTTAATCAGATTATTCCAGGAATTTGCAAATACAATCTAATTTTGCACTTTATATCAGATTTACTTGGAGTGAAAAGGCCATCAGTAACTGTCTCAATCAGATCAGTATTCAGAGATAGGACGTGTCCCCTGAATGTACCGAGAAGAGTTAGTCTTTAATTTGAACCTAAACAACTTCTCAGGTTCTTTGTGAAGAACTTGCCCATAGTGGATACCCATTATCCCAAAAACTCCTGTCTGTGTCTTTCTCTGACTTGCACCAACCAATCCTCAGTGTGAATACTATGCTAATCATCTTCAGGTGACGTCCATCCCCAGGCGTACTGTTAAAAACCTCCCTCAGCTCGATTCGCAGAACATTCCTGCTCATGACCGCTTTCGCCAAACTCTTTGCCATTCGCTTTCCTTTTTTTTCTCTTCACTGCTTTGTAGGTGTCATTAATGCAGCTGTGTTTTCTGTCTAAGCTACAGTGGTGACCTGACATAAATGACAGCACACTAACTGTCCCTCGTGTTTTGCTTGCCTCACGTTTTTTGTGCTGCCTGATGTTGAGTATTTAGCGGGTTCCATCTAATGTCTGCTGTGGGTAGCCACGTTCACGACCTTTAACATTTTATTCCACAAAGCAAAAGTAGGCTTTTATTAGCTTATACGTGTTCTCACTCGTCATTGGTCCAACATTTGTGCACCACTTGTACCTCTTTTCCACCAAAACAGTTCAGGTGCCTGAAGCCTCAGTTAAACAGGCCTAGAGACCGGTTGGTGACACCCTGACAACCACAGGTTGCTAGGGAAAAATCTTTACTCTCCAGCTGGTTGGCAGGTGGTTTGTGGAGGTGTAATTAGCTGTATTGAGGTGGTACTGCTCCGAAAACCTTGCTATTACTTTGATTGCTACCAGATTGTTGCAGTCGTAATTTGCATGGAAGACTTGAACTACTCGCCAAAAGTTAGTGAAACTGTGAAGAGTGCAACACAAACCAGCAACGCAGACCTTTGCCTTCAAAGTAAAAGTTGCACCTTTTGAAACATGGTGGTTGCAGTGATAAGGTGCAGCTTTTAATTTCAAGGCAGGTGTTCTGTTTCCGGCTTGTGTTGCATGTTTTCATGTCTCTCTACCGCTCTCTCAGTAGCTTGTAGACGAGTCTGTGTCTTCCATGTAAACTATGAGCAAGTTTTTGGTGCAAATCTCCACCAATCACTCACCACCCAGTTGGGGAATACTTTTTTCTTCTTTTTTTCACCCCTAGCAATTGGTGGTTGCCAGCAGTTTTCCAGCCCTCCTCTAGTCCTGTGTGAGCCTTATCCTAAGATAGGAAGATTCCTGCTCCCAAACCCATGGGAGAGGCTACCACAAGAAATTCCTAGTAAATATGTCTCCTGTTATTTCCTTCTCATGGAAAGTATCCCACCTTCTGCCGTGTAATTCTACCTACTAAATTGGTGGTTCGGTGGAAACCAGGTCCAAGACTGTCTGTAGTTTTTATAACTCCAACTCATTCCTAATGGAGGTGTTCAAAACTTTTTAAAAAAACTACCACGCTATCAGCTGTCAGGTATTGTAAGCGCTGCCTTATTGGGTCTGAGGTTGGACATGGTTCATAGGCTTGTAATTTACTCACCACTCTGTTGTTTTTGGGGGGCGTTGATGCTTTCTCTGGAGAATTTCAGTTAAAATAAAGACCAAGGTTCCACTTTCTCCCTTGTACAAATTAATATAAATAAATATATATATAAATATATATTATACATTTTACTCATTTTGTCCAGTTTTGTATATTACACTCATGTAAAGTTTGTTTTTAAAGAGGCATCGGAGCAGCTATTACAAGACAATATGAGTGACAATGTTCATCTGGGAGAATTTTATGCATGTTATATTTTCTCCTCTTCTTCTCTCTTTGTCTCTTTTAATGCCCCTCAGCCCCTCCTCTTCAGGTGTGTAACGTGAATATAAAGAAATCTACCTTTTCTTTGGAATGTTGTAGACAATCAGTCTCAGGCCGGGTCCAGTCCCTGCAGGGAGTGAGAGCCCTGTAGGCTAACAGACAAACAAAACTTTCTTTTCTTTCTTTTCTTTTTTTGTTTTTGTTTGTTTGACAATTAAAAACTCTATTTGCATCTACTGGAAGTCTAAAATTTGGAGGTTTGTTCATTCATATGTTCGTGGCTGCTCAAGTTTACACACACACACACTTCTCTACTACACTCAAAACACAAACACCTCGTGCATTTGATCCCTCTGCTTTTTTTCCAAGGTGAGGATGCCAACCTTGAGGAAATGATGCTTTGACTAACAAATCTATAACATCTATGAATGTGGGAATGCAACACATTGCAATAAAAGCACCATTTGAAATGCAGCGTGTCACTCCTGTATGTTCTTTATCTCCCAGAAATTGGAAGGTTGTTTCTGAGATTTTGCTAAACCAGTTTGCAGATGATGGTCTTGTTTATTAGCCCATACTACCAGCTACTCTAATGAACCACTGTGCATTTAATGGAAACAAAGAGCAAAATTGCACTAAACTAGAGCACGGAAGTGCAGTTTTAATAATAAAATAGAAAAAAGTTATTTAGCATTGTGACAGGAAGAATTCTGGTGTGTGAATGGGTGGATGACTGAATGTGTAAAGCGCTTTGGGGTCCTTAGGGACTAGTAAAGCGCTATACAAATACAAGCCATTTACCCTTTACCATTTCTGAGCCCCACTTATAGTTTGGTAACAATGGTATCACTTTACTCGTTACAAGACCGTCGTCTTCAAGTTTACATAGACACATCGTGGACATGAATGTCGTGGTAATTTTGGACTTTTATGTCTTTCATCTGTTCTTTTTCCAGGGTGAAATTATAGTACAGCATATATCTTTAATGGCCTAAAAAATACAAGAATTGTTCACACAGGTTTGGAGAAAATCCCAAATAAACTCACAGGGTCAAATATATACACATTTTAATAAGTGGTGCAGAAGGTTCTACAATGTGTTTTTTAGTTTGGTCAAAGTCTATTCTTGTTAGTGATAACATTTGACTACAACTGGTAGTTTCTCTTTACCAGCATAAAAAGTATATGTTTGTTCAGTCCAACGACTGTTGTCAAAGTCCAAGGAACTCTGTGAGGATCTAAGAAGGAGAAATGTAGATTTACACAAGTTAGAAACGTTTCTTGGAACCATTTCTAATTGACTGTACGAAATGTATTCAGATGTGTGACCACCTTGCTAAGGTGTGAAAGAAAAGCCTCAGATATAAGGAATTTGGTTAGGTTGTTCAGGAACCACTAAGGCTCAATTTTGCCATGAACTGGAATACCAGCACCACTGTCCTCAGTGGACTGTGTTCAGTCTATAGTTAGAACCTGCAAGTGCAGTGTAGCTTTCTGCCATAGTCCAGAAACATGCATATAAGGTTAACTGGTGATTCTCAACTGGCTGTGGGAACATGAAAGGTTGGCTCTTTTTTGTTAGCCGTGTGATAAGTCACTGATTTCTAGTGAGCTCTCTTGTCTCCAAATACCCAAACTGTCCATATATGATCAACCCATCACAGACCATACTGATTGCAGAGCTTCTGTGCTGGACTTTAGACTCTCCAGGACCTCAGGGGCTGACAGTGGTCATATTGGTCTTTGACCATTTCTTCCAGCTCACCCTAATGAATCAGTGGGTGTTGTGTTGAATGCTGTTCTTGTGGCAACGTCTCTCTGTCCTATTTCTTCCTTAACATCTACAAAGTCATAGGAACTTTACAACACTGGCAACTGTTAAAATAACAATTTAATCAGGTATTTTTCAAACATCTCACAGGTATGATTTCACTTAATTCACTGTATATAGTAGAATAACTTACAAAAACAGGAAATGATACTGCTCTGTGTGCGATCACTGGTCACATCCTCTTACAGCAACCGTAAATGACAATAGAAAAAGGCAGTTAAACAAAGTGGATAAGATTGCGCGCACAAATTGCTCAACATTTAGCCGACATAGATACTGAAGACTGAAGCACATGAATCATGACAACAGTATCGTGCCAACCAAACAAAATGTTTCAAACAGAAGCTACAAAGCTGGGCTTATTTAAAAAAAAAAAAAAGCAAGACATTATAGTTTGTGTTGCTTTACCACAAGGAAGAAAAGAGCAAAGTCAGTGTCTGGTAAAGTTCAACAGACGTGGGCTCATTACTTACTGCACCTCTACAATCACATCATGCGTTTACAATGGCATTCATTCGATTTTAACTTTAGGCATCACCAATAGACCCCTGACAGGAGGCATGCTGAACTTTGTGCCTCTACAAGTGTGTCTGGCAGATGATGTCCTCGTTTGCTTTGATGACTTCTTTGTGATTTTGGTAGGCTCCTTCTTCAATGGGTTCCGTTGGATGCTTGTGTTCATAGTACTCCACTATCGGGTAAGTGATGGCGGTGATCACCAGCACGGCCAGCACGATGTACAGTTTATACTCCAGGCATAAGAACGTGCTGTAGGCAAAGGCGATGACAAAACCCAACGACTCCCACATCCGGTAGTTTGCAAACGCCGCCTCTTTTTCCCGCGGGAAGAGGATGCCGTAAAGAGCTGTGAGACAAGGGGATAGGGGCGCCAAGAGAAGGTAATTAAGTCCACGCAATAAAGGCAGTGACTGCCAGTAAGGCTTATAGCCTTTATTTCTACCTGTAATTGTTTCTGCAGCTGTAAATGTCTATTTGGACTGGCTTTAAACTCCTGTGTCGTCAGGTCATGTTACAGAGTAACGCTGGGGTAATGTAACAAATTACTCTCTCCAATGAGTAATTAAGCAATTTACTGCGTTACATTTAAGAAAAATAACACGTTTTATTTAACACTTTAGTTTTTTTAAGTAATGGCCCTTATGGCACTTATAACAATGGATTCAGTTTCTATGTCTGAAGAGCAAAGACAACGTACGGTGTTTTAAATAGCCACCAGGGGGCGTAACCTGTGTGTGCAGAAGGACTTTCAATCCTATGAAAGTCTAGAGGAAAACCACCTTCTGAATGAGCATGTAAATACTTTCCTGATAAATCACGCTTGGGAGTCATACTGAATGAACTTTAAAGTTCATTTTGTTACCATCTCTATCTCCACAGAAAATTTAGTTTACACTGGTTTAAGGTTCACGATTTCAGAGTGCACACTGCAAAACAGCATCTCAGGGGAGAGCCAGCAACAGCATGTTATCTTGAAGGGGAGATCAGCTAGATTTTTGCTAATTTTAGGCTGAAGTTTGAGTTTTTTTTAACTAAAAAAAAAAAAATCAGAAGACAAGGCAAGACAACATTTCTAATTCAGTCAACTGCATGTGCGTGCATTATAATGAAGGCAGGCCGTTATTGAAATCCTCATTTCTGGGTGTACCTGTTAGTTGCCCCAGGTGGGCTGATTGGGTTCCTTACCATTAGTCTGGGTTTGCCAGATAGCATCTGACAAACCCCACAGAGCAGGAAACACAAAAAACACAGCAAGCTGGTCACGATGAGGCCTCCAGTACAAGAGAGCAATGATGCAGCTCAAGTTCGTCAGTGCAGCTGAAAGTGGAAAGGAAAATAATAAAAGAGGCAAGAAATGTATTAATACAAACATCAACAACAAAACAAAAACAGCAGTGAACGGTCTTTAATTATTATATTTTGTTAAAAAGGTTTTACCCAGGGCAAAGAGTGGAGCTCTTCCAGTGTACCGGGCGAGTCTCCCAAAGAGAATTGAACAAAGGGAATTGGAAGCTCCAAAACACATCATTACAAAACCAACATAATGGATCCCCAAAGCACAAGTCACGTAGTTCTGCGAAGAAACACAGCAGACATTTATAAGGCCTCACGTCTTATCATTAATGCTGTTGACAAAATTGGTAACACCTGGATAAGCAGTGGGCTGTGCGTGTTTTCAAAGAAAGTGTTAGTTCAGAGGAATGAATGGCTTTCCCAGGGTAAATTAGCATCAGAACAAACTACAAGGCTTCTGGAACGATGTTCTTCGGAGAGATGAAACCAAAGAGGAAACGTTTGGGCATAATGTCCGCTATCACGTTTGGTGAAAACCAAATCAGCACAAACAGCACAAACACCTCATACCAAGTGTGAAGCACGGTGGTGGAGTGGTAATGATTCTGGCTTGTTTTGCAGACACAGGACTTGGGCACATTGCAGTCATGTATACTGAAATATTCTGGAATCAATTTGAGGGCATGTATCTGACAGCTAAACTAGGCTGAAATTGTGTCATGCAACAGAACAATAATGCCAAGGACAGAATCAAATGTACAAAAAAATGGTTAAAAAAGAAAAGAATCAAGGCGCACAGTCAAAGTCAGACCTGAACCCAGGTCATTGTTGCTGACTTTAGTTAATTGGAGATAATGTATCTGCATTCAGGAGTGGGACCACACCTCCCTACACACCCCTTCTGGTTTCCATCGATATGACCCCCCAATTCAAGTTGTACTTAGGCTAATATATCAAATCCTTTTATTTAACTATATGACTTAATGAAAACTGCACTAACACATGAGAGCCTTCATCTTTTGGAGCTCTCCTTACCTTGGTGTACTCCCCTGAAAGGAAGCTCTGTTCAAAGCCGCTGTACATGGTGAGTGGGATGAGCGTCACCAGCCTCCAGTCCTTCAGGAGCCTGAATGTTGCCAAGAACGTGTGGCAAAACGGCTGCTGGCTACCGCGAAACTCGCTGGCCTGCTCGCGGTCGATGTTGTCCAGAAACACCGCCACGATCAGGATGGCCAGCACACCCACGCCTGCCACACACAAAGAACAGTGATTCAGAAGACAGCTGCAATATGTTAGTCGCACCATGGCGAGCGGTTGTATGGTTATATAATTTCTTTGCTTCAAAGTTTGGCTGATTGCTGATTAGCTAACACCCTCATTCAGGTGATTGGAAACTTTACCGATGTAGCTTCCGACGAGCGTCCACACCAGTTTCTGCTCAGGCCTGGTGGTGTTCCCATAAGCAGTGACATTAAGGCCGCAGTCGGCTGCTCCACAGCTATCCAGCTGCTCCTGTGGGATGTCAACTGTCAGAAAAAATATACAGTTTGTTTAAGCGAATATATCACATGACCAACAGAAAGAATGCGGAGAGAAACATGATGCAGTTGTGGTTTTTGTTTTGTTTGCACTTTGCTAAAAATAATAATAATAATCGCCCTTTCTGTTCATCAAGGATGATTCAGTGTTACTTTACAATGTAAAGCTCTTTAAGGCAGCTGTTGAATTTAAACCCACAGCTGCACTGTGAATGTAAAATCACCGTTTTCCTTGTTTATGTGACGCACATGCTAAGAACACGTGCGGGTGAAGTAAGAGGCACATTTTATAGCCCAGCTTTTACACGCTCACTGTAGTCCTTGAAACATCCCAGTCACGCCTTTTCTTGACTTTGTGATGTTTTCCGCCAAGGTCGAGGAGACGGCGCTAGGAAAAGGTGGATGTCTGACCCACGCTCATTGCCTTGCCTCTCCCCTTGTTAGCTGTCAGATTGTCTGTTTGCGCTCAGTTTGTCCTCCTCTTGTTCCTCACGCCCCCCCTCTGATTCATGTTTTGTTTGGAGTCAGTATATCCCTGTTTTCTTTAACTTTTTTCCTTATTTTTTTGGAGGGCTCAGACACTAAAATCTTTACTTTTTTATTTGATCTAACTCAGTCCAGTGTCCCTAAAATACCAATGATACAAAAAATCTCTCAATTTTTTGTACTGGAAGTGTATTGGATTGTACTGGACACTTGGAATTGAAGTTTAGATGAGACTTGTGTTGAAAATTGTTGGTAGAACGGCCAAGTTTACTTATTTTAGTCGATCAGCACGTTTAAACTGTAAAACTATAAAGATTTTGTTGCTGGTAGTTTAGTTTAAAAAAGTTTGTATCTAAACAGTGTCCCAAAGTAAGACGGAAATCAAACTGGAATAAATGTCTCTGTGGAGTCATTCTTCCAAGAAAGTCTCCTTTTAAACTGATAAGCAGAGAGTATTGACGCCATAAAGTAACATACTGCATACCTGGCAACTTTAAACACACCTTTTTTCATACCGTCCTTAAATTGAGCCATAAAATGATTGTAAGACATCTCTTAGACCTTGTTCAGTGATGAGCTGAAGCTGGCAGCAACACAAGAGACCAGTACAATCCAAATCCATCAGGCACTGCGATGGCAGAGCGCCACATGGGCCTCTTTGCTTGTGGACACTCACGTCCATGTCTTTGGTACATGTCAGCCTCTTTGGCCTGGTGTGGGTTTGCACACTTCCTGTTTGTCCCCAATTCTAAAAACTGCACTTAAAGAATTAAAAGTAACAGCAGAGGAAGAGCACATCTTCCCCTGCAGAGTGTTGTGGGTTTAAATCCAGGCTGGGGCCTTCCCGTGTGTGCATGGGCTCGTTCCAGGTATTCTGATTTCCTCCCACAGTCCAAAGGCATGAATGCGGTTAGGTTAATTGGTGGCTGTAGGTGTGCTTGCCCTGCAGCAAACCGGTGACCAGTCCAGGGTTTACTGTACTCCAACGATTTAAGAAGCAGTATAGAAATACAGATGGAAGCTAAATGGTTTGTAATCATACATTTAAATTGACCAAGAGTTACTTAATGTTCAGCCTGAATTTTAAAGACCTCCAGGTCTTTGGAGCATGCACCTTCATTAGAGCATCACTGGCTACAACGTGATCTTGGCTGTGAGCTAAACTGCAGCACTGAGTCACCGAGCCTGCTGGCAGCTGGAAACACGTCGACAGGCTAAAAGACAAACTGAGCATAACGTCTGATTCTGGCACAAATCGGAAGTTTCTCAGAGCTTTTGACGAAGCTATGCACAAGCAGCAGCCAAATTGGGTCATGTTGAGTTTCTAGATTTGTAGCGTTTGACTATAAAAACATGTCAGTCACTACCTGCACTGCCTTAAGCTAAACGTGTCAAATCTGAATTTGTAAAACGATTTTTAAACCTGTATTTACATCTTTTTAAACTCTAAAAGTCAAGCAATTTCGGAGGGGTTTGACTGTTTCTTGCAGGCGCAGAAGCCTCAACATTATACACAAGTAACCTTAAGAAAAGATTTGCTAGTGTAAAACTCAGATATGCAGGGCTACCTGCTGTGGTGACCCACTTTTTTGTTTGTTTGTTTGTTTGTTTATCACTGTAAATTGTGATTTTTAATGATTGTAAGTCAAGCCAATCCCCAGGCTAACATTTGTTGCTAAGCTGTCTCTCCTTACACTCCTAAAATAACACCTCATGTCACATCAGTGAAAATCTTCACTCATTTCCAGTATTTTTATTCCTGATCTCTCTTATAGTAGCTTTGCATGAGTCACATTAAGGACAATCACAAGGGGTTTTGAACAGTAAGTGGGCGTGGCTTCTCTGCTTCGGCTCACAGAGGTTACGTATACATACGCTGATGTCATCATTTCTCACACTGGGGGCCGTTGCGTTATTAATATGATGTATTCTCAATTCAAACCGAAAGGGTCACTTTTAGTGAAACCTGTTTCCTATTTCCTTGAAAAAAAAAAAATAAGTAGAGTAACAGGCTTTGAGGTACACCGTGTCTCCGATGTGTTACTTAATCAGCAGTGGCATTTAAGTGGCTGTGCACACAGTGGATCAGCTGCTGTAGGTGCCGTGATTTAGTAACATGTCAGAGTCTCTAAAAATAATTCCCAGTCCAAAGCCAGAGAGCGATGTCACTGTAGTGACCTCTATCCTTTATATATGGTCTATGGTTCAGCTCTGAGAAAAAAAATAGCAAAGCTGTTTTTGTTTTTTAATAGAAACTGTGCACTGAACATGTCATTTGTTATTTGTAATGGCGGTTTAATACTGCAGGGTTTGTATATGGAACAATGCCGATAGGCTTGCCCATCGAATGAGAGAAAATACTTCATAAATAATACTTTCAAATACTTGAAACCCCGCTGCACACGTAAACATTTCAATGATAAATAAGGAAAATGTGGCAAAATGTTGCACGCTGTTTTCAGGCTTACTACTGAGGAATTAAACTTACTGGTATAAACAAATAAAACTGCACATTGCAACCCCAAAAAGTTAACATTGTACAACTTTCAATGCACATTTAATGAGGCAGTTAAACCAATTCTGGTTCAATTTAATCAAAATGTGACCACTTTTCTGCTGCCTACCAATAGCTGTGTCCTGTCCAAAGATAAGCGAAGACATCAGGTTTCCCCAAACAGCAGAAGACTGAAAGATGAAAAAGAAGATGCCGAAATAGTAGTTGATCACGTCAGAGCCCTTTTTGTTGTCTTTGGCGGCCTGCAAGTTCCCGGAGATGGTCAGGTAGGTGCATTTAGCCGACCACAGAGGAGAGCCACCCAACCCCAGGATCACTGAGGTGGGGATGAGAGTGTACCTGTGTGAGAGAGCAAAGCAACACTTGGTCAAGACTTTTTATTAGCCAATGAAGTTATTGGACAAGACGTGTTGCAGTTGGGCATCTTATTACAAAAATAGTCTTTAATAACAGACATTAAAAATTACAACCCCAATTAGCCTCATTCATTTATTGTTTTTAATTGATTGTCTGGTTGATTACCATCCTGGGTAGAGGTTTCCAAACGAGTAGGACACGTAGCAGGCCATGCTAACCACAATGGTCCATTTACAGCCCAGGTTTTTGATCATGATGGGAGGCAGGAACATGGAGGAGACGATGATGGCGGCGTAGATGACGCTCAGAGAGGCCACGCCCATCCCCTCCGCTGCATTCAGACTGCTCTGCACAGAGAGCAGAAACACTATCAGTGTTGATCAGAGGTTCAATGTTAGGAAGTCGACTGCACTATAATTAAAAGAAAACAGTTTTTCTAAAAGTAGACAATTTAGAGTATTTTTTTATATGCTCAAAATATTTTTAAATATAGTGAGCCGGCGGATTTACACACAGAATAAGTGTTTAAGATTCGTGCTTGGACTTTTGAGTGGTGTAAGGATTTCACATAATGCAGCATTGTGTATAAACAAGGATGTTTCAGCTTTGTTATGTAGCCCAATCTATGTCTCATAAGCTTTGGGAAACACTTTGAATTATTATTACTGTTACACTGACCTACATACTGATAATTACATAATAATTACACAATATCAGCATCAGTGTGTAGAGCAAGGTGATCATTAAAGGTGGCAATATTGGTGTAATATTATGTAAAGACTGATTGTGATTTGAAAGTTAATTAGATTTCATTCATGATTCTATTTGTATAAAATATTTGTGTGTGTGTATATATATGTATATATATATATATATATATATATATATATATAATATATATATATATATATATATATATATACATATATATATATGTATGTATGTATGTATGTATATATGTATATATATGTGATTTATGCCACGTGCTTATAGCTGTCAAGTTTTTTATTTTATCTAGAGTACTTCTAGTGTGTGTACAGATAATTATGTTTAAAGTAAACAGAAAACTGTTTAATTTACACTTTACTTTAAAACTGTCCAGCTCTCAACATACAACAGAAATATGGAATTTTTGTAGATATAATATGTACGGATGTGAAAGTTTTTATAGTTTATAACAAATTCAGGTATTTAAAATATGTTATGTGTTCATATATTTATGAGCACATAACATATATGTTTATTTTTATGTAGAGTATGTATGGATAATTGCCACATTATCCATACATGCATATTTATTATACTACAATACTACAAAACCACTTTCCCAAAATTGTTCCCAAGCTCATTTATGCCCAAGGTCCCGTGTTCCCAAAGTTTATTATATGCGTATAATCTAAATAAATAAATAAAAATAAAAATTAGAAATGTTTTGGTTTTTGCTCGCATCACTTTTTATAGATAGAAGATCCTATTTTTATGTTAAAAATACAAAGAAAGTTCTGTTACTATCAACCCCTTAATTTCAAACAAATGTAGTAATACAGATAATTGCAGTTCTGGTATTACAATAAAAATATTCAGTACATTAACAAAAGTAATATCTTTGTTTATGTATTTAAAGGTTTTGAACAATTATTTATGATTACCATATTTTATTTGCATTTTTATTTGTATTTTTAAATTTATTTATTTTTTCAACTTTGTTTATTTTTTTTAATTTATTTTCGAGCTCAACAGACTGGCGGCCTGTCCAGAGTGTACCTTGCCTCTCGCCCTATGGCAGCTGGTAGAGGATGCGGAATGGATTGTTATTATTATAATATTAGTAGTAATAGTAATAGTAGTGATAGTAGTAGTATCAATATATTATGAGTTATGCGTGCATGTGGAAATACAGAAATGAAAAGATTTTTCCAAATTAATCATACATGTGAAGAGTGTGAAGTTTTACCGGGAAAAGGGGGAAAAACCTACAATTATTAGCATACTATGTGCACCATTAATATTATACCAATATTTATATTTGGTAGTACCATTGTATTGTTCAGCTGTGATATAATAATCAAGAAAATAACAATACAATTAATCCAGAATAGATTACTGGCACAATTTGTTGACTATAGGTATGCAATGGTATTTACCATCTCATATTCAGTTAGTATGAATACATTCTTTGAAGCTCTAATAATGATTCATTGAAATCCAGCACTGACTGACAAACATGACCGGTAATTATAGACATATGGAAAACTTGTAAAAGTAAATTATTCCTTGGTCCTTTCAACTGTGGAAGGAAAAATCAGGCCTTTTTCCCTCCTTAACAAGCAGTAGATTGTAAATCTTCCACCTACCTGCAAACTCTGCAGACCTCCATAAGCCGTGAACAGGGACAGAAACCCAATTGAGACCACCAGCACATTCTTGAAGTTGCGGCTGATCATGGCTGCTTCTTGAAAAGTATATTTAGCAAAACAAAAAACCTTCTCAGACCATTAACCTTTAAAAAAACAAAAAACAAAGAAAAAGAAGATAAGTTAGGTTTTTGTATTTGTTTTTTTGTTTTGTTTTTTAGATTCGTGGCTCCATGCAGCAGCTGCACAGAGTGAAGTCAGAGGTTGCTCACTGCTGAAGGTATTTCTGATAAACCTTTACACTGGAAATAACTGAGAACAAAGTCCAGCCCTCTCTCTGTCACACACACACACACTCACGCCCATACACCCACACATTAAGCATGTTTTTGGAGACAACTATATATTGCATTTCTTATCGTGTTGGCCTCAAAATATGGTGCAATTTGCTCACATATCAAGCTCATATATCAGACTGCCCTTCTTTAACTCCTGCACTTTCTCTGAGTCATCGCACATGTTTTGGCTGTAATTGTTGATCATTACTACTTTAAAGCTTCCTTCTTCTCACTCAACCCCTCTTCCTCCTTCTTTTCTTTTAAGACCTTGAATCCAGACTCACTGTGTTTACTTACACCATACATACATACAGGAGCAGTGGCCACAGAACAAAGGTTTACAGTGTGTTATCTCATTCTTTACTTTTATGAACGTACAAGACATCTTTTTCTTTTCACAGCATGACAGCTTGTTGGGGGTTTTTTTTTACAGGAAAACCCAGGGACACAGCAGTCCCCTCTGTTATCTCAGCTGTACCCAAAGAGAAATAAACTCTAAACCGGCCAGTGAGTGCACGCAGATCATTTAATTTGTGTAGCTTTTGGTGAAGTTTTTTGTGTCTTGTGATGGTCAAAAAGCTGCTTCACAGGCTCCTGGAGTGATGCGTCGGGGCTGATTTGACAAATGAAACTTCTGTCTGGATTATCTGGTGTTTATTTAAAGCTATCAGAAGGGATGGCAGATTACAGGTGGAACAGTTTGAGACTAATCATATGAGCCACCTCTAAGAAACAGCTGTTTGAAACTATTCATATCTCTACAGATAAAGTGTTGGGTGGTGTTGGCCTAATAACGACAGATGTAGGTCACACACGGCGCTACACAGATCTGGAGCTTTTTCACTGCTTATTGGATATCGGGCTATCACGGCTTGGATATTGGGAAACATGCTTTCTTGCCTGTGTTCTGCAGAGGGTCTTGTCTGGCTCTGTCTTAAGTTAAACAGATTTTTCAACCCTTTTGATTTGCATGCAGGACTCCCTGCAGTGTGTGTTTGGTTTTGCTTTTTAATATTTTAAGGTCCTCAATACACAATACAATACACACACACAAAACCATTATTATAAAATGTTTGGGAAAAAGCTTGGCTTGGTTAAAAAGGTCCCAGTTTAGATTAAAATAGAGCTTTTCTCCAGGCCTTATGCCAGATGGCGACAGCTGTGTCTACAAAAAGACTTCTGATCCTATAGAAGTCTGCGAGAACACAGCTTTCTGTCTTTGTAAACACTTTAATGCTGAGTTTATGTTGAATAAAAAATGACATTTGTTTTGAAAATCTTTTTCATATTGTGTTTCAAATTGTAGTATTATGTGTGGTATGAAGCCACATGCTCATTGGCTAACGAGCTGTCAATCACAAGTCATTGACTTGACTTTGGTTTAGTTGGGGGGGGGGGGGGCACAAGACGCACAAGAGTTTGTGAAACAGTCACAATAAGTCATTCAAATTGTTCATTTTTCATGTCTTTTCTGTAGGAGAGCATGAAGCTGTAAGATTGTCCATTTCATGCCACAGGTGTACTCACCGTGGCAACCGCACACCGACACACATGTATTAAAAACCATGGCAGCCATACAAATTGTACAAATAATGTGTGAAAATCTGTGATGATAAACTTCTGCACTTAGAGAGAAAAAGTTTCATGTCTGTCTCTGGCTTCACTTTTGCAATGTAACTGTGGTGAAATTTTACATGCGTTTTAGGCCACAACCAAAAAACTAACAATAAAAAATAATAGTGTAAAATCTGCGCCCAGTGAAAGAAATGAATAGATCATTTCTTAACAGGCCGTGACTGTAACATTTATCATAATTTCTCTGGCCTCTGGAGAAAAAAAAACTCTTTAAAATAAAAACTATGAGCGAAAAATGACCTGCTGAAAGTGAATGACTGTGAGTGTGACTCTCCACGTTCCGATCGTCAGCGTGAAGGTTCAGAGTGTGAACTTTATGGCGGCTGACAAAGTACTTGGAATCTGTGGACACTTTAAACAGTTGTTTTTCATTTTTGAATTATATAAAACTATTTTATAGCTTTGTAAAAGAAACCAAATTGTTTGGCGTGAGAGCTTAAACAAATCGAGTGTTTCTGATTGCTGTGACAATACAAATGAAAACTGCGTGTCAGACTTTATCCAAAACGAAGGAGGAGCTCGTTAAACTGCGGCCAAACGTCGGATATGTTGCTCTCGTTGAGTGTCATAATCTGAAATTATCATGAAGTGATAGCCGTTATCGCATTTGTCGATTATGGTGAGAATATCTTGACTTTAATGTTTTCAAGTGGAAATGACTGAGTGTGAGATCAGTGTTACACGCACTGATTAGGTTAGGGCTTGAAAAGAATCAAAAGTCCTTCTCAGTAAACTGACTTTTACTACTCACAGATTCTCCACTAAATAATAAAATATGCAGGGCTGGTGCAATTATGTTGTTATGCTGCAGTTTTATCAGAGATCAGATCTATCTTTATGGGCGTCTTATAGAAGATCCACCCTGTTCCTCAGACGCAGTTTGCTGTGACTGCATGTTTTTGTTTGGATTTACATCATAAGTAGACTTTCTTCCCTGTAATATCTGATTGATGTTCATCTTGTAAAATGAGCGACTCGAGGAAGATAGAGAGAAGTTATTGTCTGAATGCATGTAGCTATTAAGCTGAGGTAGTGATGAAAGATGAAAAGATCCCGAATGTATATTAAAAAAAACGCATTTTTTTTCTTAAGTTAAGTCATTAAGTCATTGTTTTTATTTAGTGTTAAAACCCAGGTTTTTTGTGTATTTAAAATTATTAGAAAGCAGTTTTTTGAAACACAAAGTACAGCCTTCGTGCTTTCAAATGCATCAAATGATCATCCGCAACATTTGTGTGTCAATACTGAACATGCTGAAATGAGCTGCCAGGATAAAGCCTCTTCTCTCTACAAACAGTATGACTACATGGCTGAACAAACCACAGGCCTCTGGAATAATTCCCTTTATCGGTCCAAAGAGGAGATGTTTGGTCATAATGTACAAAACACATCATATCAGCACAAACACTTCATGACTGGCTGTTAAGCACTGTGGTGGAGAGGGGATGATTTGAGCTTGTTTTGCAGACACAAACCGGGGTTGTATTCTAGTATTCCAGACTCACATGAGAGGCCATCAGCCCGACACCTGGGTCGTGCAACAGGACAATGATCCCTAGCACCGTAATAAATCTACAATAGAATGAAAAATAAAATAATAAAATAAAATAAAATAATCAAGGTGGTGCCATGGCTCAGTCAAAGTCCAGACCTCAACCTGATTGAAATGCTGTTGCGGGACCTTAAAAGATAAACAAATGCCCCAAACTGTCAACGAACGGAGGCAACTTTGTAAAGAGGAGTCCGTCACAAGTCCTCCAACAATGCGAGCAACTGATAAAGTCAGAAAAGGTGGATCTACGAGATCTACGAGAACTTCCTATGCTGGTTTCTGTGGGGAAACCAGCAGGAATGCCCACAATTAAATAAAAGTATTTAATCCCTGTTGTCGGGACTGTTGCTTTTCAAAGTTATATGTTAAAGTGAAAACCTTACAGATAGACAAACAAACCAACTCTGTAACAAACTGTCCAGGACACACTCGGGATGCACTGAGTGTAGTTGTGTTAATGTAGATGCATACATTCCCACACTCAGTGTTCATTAGCATGCATATAATCAAATCAAATGCACATTCAGCAGGGGTACAAACTGCACACTTAAAAATATACATGTGACAGTTTTTAGCAGTGGTTGGGTATGACTTCATGTAGACTGGAAATTCTGACAAAGCTTGTGCTGTTTGATCTAAATCTGGCCTGCAGAGGCAGAAAAGTGCTGACCTGGTCTGTTTTTACTCATATGTGGAGCCATGAGACTGTTACTGGTGCACGGCTGTGAGGCCGTGGATCTCAAACCTCAGGACCTCTAAATTGACACAGAAATCAGACAGAAGTCAGTTTTTATCCAGACCTTAAAGACACAACTGTCGAGGTTCAGAGGAAGCAAATTTATCTGCACATTGTCGCTTAAAATAAAAAATGTAAAACCAAACATTAAAGTTGTTTTTGGCAAAGATAAAAGTGAATTTTCTTTCATTTTGAAGAAATGAAACTCGGTGGGTCGAAAGTTGAACAACCTGCCATGAAGGTCGACTAAGGAGCTCTGGAGCAGGAGCATAAACTACCTACACACATTTATAAACAACTTCCATTAAGAATGACCCATTCACATAAGGTCAAAACAATAAAAATGTATGTCAGCTTGACTTTATTATACCTATACCTATTTAACAGTTTTATATGTTTCACTTGAGGGAGCTGGTGATGATTAGTCACCACTGCTTGACAGTCTGTTTGATAAACTGCAGCTGAGCTTCAGCTCAATCTCAAAGACGTAATCAAAGCTGCTCATCGACTGCAGCAGCTCTTTAAATCGCGCATCTTCAGGACTCTATGTGAAGTGTTTTGAGCAGGCTTTCCAGCTTTTCAGCAGCAGGGTTGTAAAATAAGCAGAGCAGTGGATCTGACTTCACAGGAGGAAGTTTGCATGTGCTGGGTTTCTCTCCAGGTCTTAATAATAATAATAATAATAATGATAATAATAATAATAATAATAATAATAATAATAATACATTTTATTTGAAAGCGCCTTTCAGAACACTCAAGGACACTGTACACAACAGAATAATAAAAACAACATAAAAGCAAGCAGTTTACACAATCATAAAAGCATAAAACAAATTTAAAATAGCAGAGTGGAGAGGTTATGTGGGAAAAGCTATTTTGAACAAGTGAGTTTTGAGTTGGGACTTAAAGAGAGAGAAAGAAGTGATATTTCTTAAATCAGGAGGGAATTCCAGAGTCGAGGAGCAGAGCAGCTGAATGGACACATTTTCCCTTCTTTCCTGAAGCATGCACCACTCAGAAACTCTAAATTATCCATCCGGTTTGGCTGTTGATTAAAAACTAACTAAATAAAACACGTCATTTGTGACTTCTCCAGAATAGTTTTCCAGGCGACGTAAAGGAGTGAAATTGTTGGTGGTAAATTCAACCACTAGATGGCGACAAACACACACAGATGCGCACAGAGCAGGTTCGAGTTTTGTCGTTTTCACATCAGTTTAGTTTCAGTCTACTCAAACTTACATGGTCCGCTTGTGTTAATGTCAGGTTTAGTTTTCTTTATTACAATCGTGGTTGCAAAGGGAAAGATTTAAGAAGATCAGAGCAGAGTCTCAGCCACGCAGATAAAAACAAAGACAATCTCTCTGCAAATGCTAAAGTGAACCCAGTGAAGCCCTTTCCAATATGCAATAAATTAACATTGATTTCTGCTCATATGCACCCCTGCTGTCATATCTGAACCAACTTAGATGACAGATGATAAAAGTCTAGATGATGAAAGCATGCTTTAATAGAGCGTAATGCAAAAAATACAGTTTTACTGAGTCTTTTTAAAGCACTTCGAACTAGTGTCTGCAGATACATGGTAACCTATGAGCCAGGAGTCTAATTGGTTACTTATAACCTGTACTTCACTACAGTTTTAAGATAAATATTCATCATATCAGCCTAAATCTTTGTAAATGCTTGATAACTCAGACAACGTTCATTTTACACATCCTTTGATGCAGGTTAGAGGAAATATTTTAGATATGAAACTTTTGAATTAAAATGGATCAAATGAGTGTGTGTGTGTGTGTGTGTGTCGCATTTTTACTCACTTTTACTGCCTGGGTTATTTGTGTTTCTCTGCATCTTTGCATTTCATGCATTTATTTGTTGTTTTGTTTGAATTAGTTTCAGTTCTCCTTATGTGATCATTTCTCTTGTTTCTTAATGTCCCAAGTTCACTTCTCTGACTGCATCTCCCTGCTTGTCTAGTTTCTTTGCAGTTCCCCTGTTTTTATTTCCCTTTTCCTATTTTTGTCCTGAATAGTGCTATATAAATAAATGTTACTTTTACTTACTCACCAGCCACAACAAGGCCTTACTTTTGGGTTAGTTTGCCTTAATCCATGTGTCTGCATTTGCCTCTGAAACTCTGTGATTCGTGATATTTAAAGGTATTCTGGGTGCGTTTTAGGAACACACAATTAAAAACCACTAATCCGCTTCTAAAGAATTACTTTATTTGTATTTTCTAATCAGAGTTTTACCACTAGCCCCTGCAGCTGTCATGGTCCAGGTGAGCGCCAGTGTTTTTCCTGTGTCCTCCCTCAGTTCCCTGGTATCCGCCCATTTATGCCACCTGCTCAGCTGACCTGTTCCCGGTATTTAAGATCAGCGTCCTCATCTCTCTTTTGCCAGATCGTCGACTAACCTCATGTTGGTGACAGGCCGATGCGGTTCATGGTCTTTGTGAAAGACTCGTACTCACCTGATCTTTTCTTTGCTTCTAGTTGCCACGTTTTCTCCGTCACTCAACTACTGCTCAGGATTTTCTGGACACAGTTCTCCACTTTGTTGCCGTACGCTTCACCACTCTAGTTTCCATCATTCACTATCTCCACCTGCCTTCCTTCCTGCCACCTTCTCTTGTGGATCACTGGGAAACAAGGTTGGAATAATTTCGATCACTCTCCACTGAGGAGCTCACCTGGCCATCCACCTTCCCAGTGCTGTTTACGCTTCACATCTTCAGTCTCGTTTCCTCTGCAATCCCTTCTAATCACGCTCTGCCCACAGTTTAGACCCGCTGCAAAGAAGTCCTCCTTTGTGTTGCCACTTTTTCTCAATGTTCCTGTAAAATAAACTCATTGAAACCTTACCACTGTCTCCCGCGCTTGAATCTGCTTTTGGGTCCAAGTTCTTGCTGTAGCCTCCAGGCTCCCGTGACAGTGGCTCTTCACTGATGAGACCCCGTTACTTTTTTCTTTTTCTTTTTTCTCTTTTTGTCTGTTTTCTAAAACTGCAGAAGGAACTCCTCTTTTCTGCAGGCACATGCGACAAAAGAGACTTTCCAGTCGGCAGGATCCTCTGCAAACAAGTCAGGGCAATGCCAAGAAATACATCTATTTGAAGCCTAACGCTTTAATTATGTAATTACATTCAAAGTATTTTTATTTTTGCACTTAACACCTAGTAACCCGTGGTAGCATTGCACTGTATGATTATTGCCAGTTAGTTCAAATATTTAAAAAAAGCACTTTTGAATCTCATTAATCACCAACTTTTGTTTTCCCAGGAAAAATTATATTAGGCCTCATTTACAGCAGATACACACAAATCTGCATGTACAAATGTTTCATGTACAAATCTATGACTGATCTTTATTTACATATTTAGACCAGAATGCGGAAGTCTTGGTTATTTATATAAATTTAAAAAGGAAAATTTCCTCTTTGCTGAGCTAAGCTCCTGGCTGCTAATGGACATTGCATATTTTATAACCTGTAAATAGTGTCAACATTATCATCCAGAGTTTTAGCTTCAACTTGAAATCCAACATCTCTGACTTGGTGCCTAAAACACTGGAAAAGCAAACATAAAAGCTTCACCTCATTTGAGGTTATTGAAGCCAGATTTAAGGGATGTCGATGTAAACTGTCTGTGTATGTTGTCTTGACTCATCTGGTAGAAACATGAGAATCCTTTCCCAGCCAACTTTATTATCCACGCCATGTGACACGACCTCAGCATTAGATCGTCTCCCCTGATACATGCCCTCATGCTCAACAACGCCCTGAAAAGTCCTCAGAACTAATGCCAAAATTAACTTTTCTCAGTTATCACAGGCTGAGCCTGCTTCTCATTAATGGTACATCTGAATTCCCCTTTAATATCAATCAAAATATTTTAGTAGAATCACCTCAGGCAATGGGTGTTTCTCTAAGAGAAACAGCAACTGATTGAAATCCAAAAACGCACCGATAACTTTTAACTGAGCGAAACAGAATGAAACGCTAACTCCTTTTGTTGTGTACCTCTAATGAGAGAAGAATTAAGAGGGAAAAGCGTGCATGCACTGATACAATGTGGAAAAAGAAAAGGGCAAACACAGTTTAAAGACACAATTTACATACCACCATGTTTGTATTTGACATTCTTTTTAAATGACTAAAGCACAAAGTCATGCAACAGAGAGCAGACTGCTGATGAACACGGGCTCTGTAGAACATTATTGATTGGGAGATCTGACCCAACCCTTTATGCTGTGTATAAAAGAAGAACACTATAAATTTTTTGCTCAATGATAAGAAGTTATGGATTATGATTCAGAGGGAAATAGTCACTGGTACAGAAAGTTTTAACTGGTTCAGCTGACAGAAACTGGATTCTCTTCATGCCGCTGACAATAAGAAAGGAAATTATTCAAATTTGCTTTTATATAGAGACAGAAAAGGGTGAATGAAACCATGGGATTTTTTTTAGCAAGTTCTGAAAGTACTTTTAGTTTGCTGTAATTGTTTCACTCCTCCAAAAACTCTCCAGAGACTCAGTTTGTGGCAGTATTTCAAAGAGACACCTGATTAAGGTTCTTAGACTTCACAGGGTTAAACAGACTGTATAGTGTTTCCTTCACTTTAGAGGACGTTACATTGACTTGAAGTCATTTCCTGGAAACTTTATCAAAACCTACCCATGACAACCTAAACTTAACTTTGAAACCAGCTTCAGCCTAAAATGTAATCGCCAAAGTTCTTAGCTCTCAAGTAGCCACAGTGTGAACCTATAAACAAACTTATGTCACCCACAGCATGACTAATGCATGTACATGCACATATTTCTCGGTCTGGAGGTAGGTAATAGGGATTAGAGAGGCAGACACACAGGTATGTCTGCACTCCGGATATGAGCTGAAAGCTCTGTGAGCAGACCAGCTTACAGCACTTTAATAGTACTGTTCTTTCCAACTGTGTGTATGAGAGAGTGAGGTGTAAGCCACTAGAGGACTCTGTTATACACAAAATGAAGAACTGAACACATTTGGGAACGATACAGCCCGAGGCCCAGAATCAGGATTCAGACCATCTCACTCTGGCATCTGACGTCCTTGAAGGAAACTAAACAACCTTAACCTCCCACCAGACACTAAAAGGACACATTATTTTAAAGGATCTTTAGGTAGATGACTGTAATAAGTCACATACCACACATCACATTAATTGCAATGTACAGTCCTGTTAAAAATTAGGTGCATCCCATGATTCAGTAGTTTGTAGTACCACCTTTAGTAGCAATAACATGAAGTAACTGTTTTCTGTATGACTTTAGCATCGCTTCAGACCAATGAGGTTTGCAGGCTTTTGTTTATGCACAGCTCTCTTTACATCAGGTTGAGTTTGTGACTGTGCCTCTGCAACATCTGGATTCTTTTCTTTTCAGTTATTCTGTTGTAGATTTGTTGATGTGCTTGGGATCATTGTCCTGTTGCATGACCCAGGGTGGGCCAAGCTTTACCTGTCAGACATCTGAGATTCTACAGTCACATGTTCTCAGATCTGACTCTAGAATACTTTGGTATACAGAGGAGTTTGCAGCTGACTCAGCTGCGAGGTGCACAGATCCTGTGTCTCCAAAACGAGCCTAAATCATGAACCCTCCACCACCGTGCTGACAGCTGGTGCAAGGTATTTGTGTTGATATTTGCATTTTCACCAAACATCTCCACTGGGCCTCATTCACCGACTTTGTGTAGAAATAATTTTACCCAGAGCAAAAAAGACAAACAAAAAACTAGTGCACATACAAAATCACGTTTGAATTCCAGGGGCGTGCGCAGTGGGCCGTATTAGTTTCACTTTGCATATATTAGTGAACTAGAATCAATCTAAACCAACAAGCTTGCACAACCTGCATAACCACAATATGTCTCCTTTAATATATCATTGTCAAAGTGAGAGGCTACGTTAATGAACTCAAAACAGAATAAGAAATATGAGGAAGCAAAAAAACTACAATTCATCACTGGAACTGGAATAAAGTAAAAGAGAAACCAAAGGATCAAACTCACTTTGGAATGTAAGGAACTCAAGACAGGAACCAGAAATAAACAGCAACTAGAGCTCAGATATAAGAACTAATGTTTCAGATTATTAAACCTACAAATACAAGAACCAAACCCCAGAAAACATAAGCAGCTAAATGCACCCCTGGAAAATAATCAGGGAACTAGAGACCAGTGACCCCATAAGAAAAAATAAAACCAATTATTCAAAATTCAAAATAATAAAACAGAATCAGGAAACAAAGATCAAAATCAGGGACAATGAGAGATTTGCAGCTATTTTAATTGTGCCTAAAATCTTATCAGCTTTCTTTGTTAACTCCGGTTTTCTGCTTCAGGCTTTGTGTCACATGAGAGGGGACACTTGAGGTCTCTTCTATGCAAAATAGACCAACTGCACACAATCTACCCCAACCAGAGACAGAAAAGCAGGTGATAGAAATTCACAGAGAACATAAAAACACTGAAAGGCAACACTTTTACTACACAAAAAAGGAAAGCAGTGCTGCAGAAAGTCACTAAATCACTAACTAATGATCATCACAAACACACTTTTACAACCCGCAACAAAAATGTGGAGACTGACACCAGAGCTTTTTAGAAGCATAGGTTTTATTTTAAATTGCCTAACAAACTTAGCTGAAACAGTTAAGTGGTATCTCATCAAAGTCACCATGCATTATCCACACTTCACCAGGTGTAGTTTATTGACAGTAAAGCCCAGGCAACACCTGAAGATTCTTCTACCACTGCAGAGAGAACAGGGGTTGCAGAGGACGGCAAGCATTAAATGCTAAGTTTACCACCAGTGATCTAACCAGATCTAACCACTTTACATGTGATTTGGGGACATATTATGGCCGCATTCCTCCATCCTTTAGGCGAGCCTTCAGGTGAACAGGCCCAATCCAACTGCAGCTTTTCCCATAACAGTGGTGGATTTTCACATTATAAATAGCCAAAGTTTCCAATAATGAGCTCAGAGTATGTGCAGATAATCCCTGTGAGACCAAAGATCAGACTTCAGACTGATTAACATCCTGTTAGACTTTTTGTTCTGCCCTCTGGTCCGTCTGATGTCACTGAGTGCAGATTTCACCAACATTGTCATATCAGACGGGCATAAGAAGCTGCTGCTCAGTCCGGTTTGCCAGGGGCAGCGAATCAGATGGAAGTTGTCTTAAAGGAGGAGGGGCTAAAACAGCTCATTTCAGTAAGGGGACGAAATAAGTCAATGCACTATTATAAAACGAAGGATTATTTTTAACTATAAATCATGCAAAGTTACTCTTGTTGAGTAGATATTTTTAAAAACTGGAGCTGGAAATGAGCCGGAATAAGTCTCTTTTAAAGTTCTTCTCCATGCTGCTGTTTGAATAAAGCTTCTGAAAGCGCTCCAGATCGCACACAGTCACCTCTAATCTGTTTATTTTTTAATACACTGCCTGCATAAAGTGTTCAGCTGTCAATCACCCTGTAAAAATGTTTTCCCGGGAATCTTTGTGTTGATTTATTCTGAATAACTGGACTGTAGGTGTTTAAAACAGCCAAGTGGATATACTCTATGTTAAGTTCCCACAGTAATACAGCTCTTAGGCATCATAAGTTTATTTATAGAAATGCTACAGATTACTAAATATTAAGCGTGGAGTTTAAAGAATGAGGAGAAGATAATGTGAGTTTTTAGGCCCTTTGATGTCTCTGTATTAAAGTAAGACTAATGCTTCAAACAGGCCAGTGAGAGCTGTGAAGGGAGAATTCATTATTCACGACTGAGCGGGGCCACACTCTCTAATCCCAGACCCCTACCTGTCTGACTGCTACAGAGTCATGGGAAAAAAGCTCTCTCATACTTTGTTTCTCACACATACACATAAACACACTTTCTCCCTCTTCCAGACTTTCTTTTCTCACTCAATCCTCAGGCTCTCTCCACCAAATCCCCCAGGAATCTCAGACCTGTGTGTGAACCAGGCTGCGGTCGGCGAGATATGAGTTTTTAAAGACTGGGAACGATACTGGATCTTCCTGGATTGAAGATCCCGACAGGCTTCATATCTGTAGATCTGACTGCTTTAATGATAAATAGAAATGTCCCTCTGCTGAGTGCGGGACAGTCTCTGAAACCAAAACAACTCGACAAATAACAGATGATCTAAAAGCCAATAAACTTCATCACATGACTCGTACTAATGGGTGGAGCATGAAGAACGGACCACATCTGATTTTTAATCTGAATATTAAGCATATTTTGGTCTAAGCTCTAAATACCACAGACACTGAGATAATCACAAAGACAATGATGCTCTGTGTAAGCAGCAGCTAGTTATATTCAGAGTCACAGTGAAGCAGTTTTACTAAAAAATGTGGAACACTGGACGAGAGCTTTACTTTCTTGAGAACATTAGAGAACAGCAGTTTTCCTGCCATGTGCTTTATATTTATGTTTTTACCATCTTGTTATTCTAGTGATGGGTATAAGTTTTGGTTCATGCCACGAAGCTCAAAACTTGCCACGAAGCTCGTCGACCTTGGGCTGGGAACACCGATCTGCAGATGGATTCTAAACTTCCTCACAAACAGGCCCCAGGTGGTGAGAGTTGGTAAGCACACTTCCTCATCACTCATCCTTAACACAGGTACGCCACAGGGTTGTGTGCTTAGCCCCCTCCTATATTCCCTGTTCACACACGACTGTGTTGCTAAACATGAGTCCAACATCATCATCAAGTTTGCTGATGACACAACCATCATAGGCCTCATCACAGGTAATGATGAGACGGCCTATAGAGAGGAGGTGATGGCACTGTACGAGTGGTGCCTGGAAAATAACCTGACTCTCAACATCAGCAAAACTAGAGAAATGATAGTGGACTACCGGAAACGACCAGTCAGGGAACACCAGCCCATCCACATCAACGGTGTCAAGGTCGAAAGGGTCAGCAGCTTCAAGTTCCTTGGAGTCAACATCACTGAGGACTTCTCCTGGACCCTTCACACAGACACTGCTATCAGGAAAGCTCGCCAGCGGCTTTACTTCCTGAGGAGGCTGAGGAGGTTTGGCATGAACGCCAGCATCATCTCAAATTTCTACAGGTGTGCAATCGAGAGCTTGCTGACGAGCTGCATCACAGTTTGGTACGGAAGCTGCTCTGCCAGCAGCCGTAAATCACTACAGAGGGTGGTGAAGGCAGCAGAGCACATCACTGGCACGAGGCTTCCTGCCATTCAGGACATTTATCACCAGCGATGCCTCCGTAAAGCACACAGCATCATCAAGGACCACAGCCACCCAGCACATCAGCTGTTCTCCTTGTTACCATCTGGCAGACGTTACAGGAGTCTGTCTGCTCGGACTACAAGACTTAAAAACAGTTTTTACCACCAAGCCATACGACACATCAACCACAACACTTAAACACACACAACACAGGACTCAGAAGCTACCCTGCAGCTTCACAAGTACTCTGATTAATCTGCACTGGTCACTTCACTTTATTGTTATTGATATTTATATTTAAAAAGTGCAATACTGTAATTTTCTGCTGCTCATTCCTGTGCAATATCCCATCTGCCCTCCCGTCATATTTCTTTTCAAGATTTTCTTATTTAATCACTAGTGTACATATATTTATATTTATAGATACATATATATTTAGTCATCTTTTCTCTTTTACCATGTCTCTCTAATATTTTGTTCTTTACTATTTTTCTATTTGTTATTTTATTTTATTATATTATATTTTATTATATTTTTTCCTACTGTATCATGCTGCTGAGAGACCGCTGCTCGTCAAACACATTTCATTGCGATGTTGACCCTGTGCTAACTTGCATATGACAAATAAAACTGAAAACTGAAATAGTGGTTTCAATTAGTAGCAGCTTAAGTTCCCTCAGTGTTTCCTTATCATGTGTTTCCTTGTCTCTGACTTCATGTTTACCGCGACTCTTCCTTTCTTCTTGCTTCTCTGTGTGTCAGCATTCATGTCTGTATCCATCTGCTATTTCCTGTTTTACTTTGAAAGGTTTGTCTTCTTTTGTGTCCTGATTGTCTTCACCTGTGTCTTGTTGGTCTCCTTTTGGTCTCCTATCGGTTATTCTCAGTGGCCTCCCTGTGTTGCTGGTCTGTGTAATCTTTGGACTTGTCTGTTTTTGATCTTTATTAAAGACCAACTTTATTTTTCTTCCATTTTCCTTCATTTAGGGCTTCATCTAATATCTAATATTTCTAATATTTTGCTCAAATCAACCCTGATACTCCACCTTCTCCACCCTGCCTGGGCCCTCTTATTGACCTCTCTTGTGCACTATCCATTGCTTTGGATGGCTAACTCCAGGTATTTAAACTCATCCACCTTCACTACTTCTTCTCCTTGTAACTTTACTGTTTCTCCTGTCTCGTTCTTATTCACACACACTTTCATTCACTCTTCGGAGCATACTTCCCACCTCTCCAGACTCTCTTCCTGTTCTTACTAAATAAGTTAGTTTTAGATTTTTAGTCTAGCAGCTGCAACCTCAGGAATGTTTAAAGATTTGCAAAACCTGTCTAAAAGGAAAGCACACAGCCTGAATCAAATGAGCAGCCAGCTGTCATTTTAGTCATGCAAAAAATTCAGCCAAGCAACGTTCATCTACCGGCTGCTCATCACTGTGCATACCAGTCATGGCTGAGAAATGACAATGGCTCTAACAACAAAAAACACCTAATCAGTCTATGGCTAAACTCAGCAGCAGGTATCTTACCTGTTCAACAAATGTCATCCCAGCCTTAGTTTATATTCTCTAAATGAGACGTGCTCCAGGGGTGAAATCCGGCAGCCGGCTGAGGTTCCCAGCAAATGAATGGAAGCCTTTACTGTCACCGCACAAAGTAAGACATGAATAACTGTGAGAAAGCAAATTTTAAATAAGTGATTATCTGTACAGTCTTTTACTGAACCACACAAGTGTCAACGTTCTTATTTCGAGAAGAAAAGAAGCTGCAAGTAAAACAATGAAATTTAGATTTTAAATCATGTAATAAATATATATTCTTATTTAATTTGTACTATGCACTATAATTACATATTTCTCATGATGAGGTCTAATAGTAACAACACCGTGTTGGAAGCTCAAGAAAGTCAAGTGACTGAGATTGTTCAGAGAAGCTATGAAAGATGAAACTCCGGGGCCTGAAAGGTGAAGCCTATGAAAGCTTGTTTCTGCTACTGACAACAAAATGCCATCCATAAGTCTGAATTTAAGGTTAGCCATCTCAAAATTTCAACTTACTGACTCAAACTTCTCAGTAAGCCTAAATTGTGAGATAATAACCTGAAAAATTGGAATTCGAAATATCTGTTTAACGCTGCCTGAAAAATCAATAAGAAGATAAATAAAAATGAAAAAATTCTGTGGCAAAAAAAAGCTTCCATCGAAGCAAAAATGCATTAAACGTGTTCGTTTTAATGGGTACCAGGAAGGTGACGCCTACCTGTTGCAGACACAGATAATGGACAGCTGGAGACCTGATGGCCGGATAGTCGTTCCAGTTAATACTTAAAGTCGTCGAGTTGGGTAACATCTTTTTAAAACAGATGCCCGTCGTGATACAACCCCAAAGGGCTTTGTGTCTCCTCCCATGTTGATAGCAGGGATTTGTGTTTGTTGTGTATGTGAAAATGGCTCTGAATCACTAAAAACTTTCCTGATGAGTTACACACCTTCATCGCATGTGATGTGAGGGCAGCTGGTGGGTACTTATTAAATTGGGTACAGAAACCAGACAGGATGTTTTCCACCATTTTGGTATCTTCTCCTGCTTCAGTTTTGTTTTATTTCTTGTAAATCAGGACCCAAAGGTTTAAACACACCTTGACTGGACGGCGAGAAAAATCCAGAGACACAAAAGACAGTTTTTGGTCTGTAACTGTGTGGGCTACAGTAGGAGCAGCTTCTGATTTCCTCTGTTGCACACAGTTGGGTGTGCCGGACTCAATGCTGCCAGCATAAATGAATTTGTTTACAGTCTGTCATGAATGTGATCCAATATTCATACTATTTAGTATGCCAGAAAAATGAGAGGATATTTCACTGTATCGCAACTCAAAGTTAAGTTGGGAATGCCAGGAAGCTCCACAGACTGTGACGGATATATAACCAAAAGGGTTAAAAGTTCAAGGTGCAGTTTTACAGCCAAGTAATAAGTCCCACCTTTAGGCATACTGCATGCACATACTTTGTAAGGGCAACTGCAGGACAGGCTGAAAGTGAGCAGACATGGTATGTGATTTTAAAAGGAAGCAGTAAGGAGAGATCAAAGGTGAATGCAAAGGTGAAAGGTTATCATATGGAGAGGTGGAGGGAAGGGAAGCAACAGAGGAACAGACAGCTTAGGCGTCAATTTCCTTCCTATCACAGCAACACAGCTCCATTTGGAGCAGCAAAGAGCACACTAAGAGCAAAGTGAGCAGAGATTATTATCACAAAAATAACAGTTTCACACAGCATGTCATGTCCAAAAAGAGATGGTGTCGATAAAACACTGTGTAAGGTAATTTGTTCAGACGTTACAGTCATTTTGGGTTGTTTGCACAGAGCTGATGGTCTGTGGGAAAGTTCTGGGAGTCGCCTCATGAGCCTGAGGCACAAAATCTGTTTAATTAATGAGTTTTTGTAAAGAACATAAAAAATATTGTGAAATTAAATCAAACCTAAAGACAGCATTACCTGGAAATACAGAATTACTTGGATTAACTTGGATTTTAACTGCACATTAGATTCACGCCTGCAACTGCTGTGATTGGCCTGTTTAGTACCATCAGTTTCTTCATGTGAGGCTACTTTTTCACTGACGTTTTCTAATTTAACAGTGAGAGAATATAAACTATCCTTTCATTATATGAAAACAGAAAAAATTGACTACAACAAGATTTGGGAACCAGGTTTTTGCTGGCTGTGATTTAACTCAAACTTGATTTGTTTTCCTCTGTGCTGCAGTTCTTTGTGCAGGTCTGAACCTCCATCCCAACCAACTACTGCGTGCACATATCAAGTCTGGACTAAAAAACCTCCTGTAGCCATGTATGCTTCATATTCTGAGATGCAGGAAGGTACTATAGATGTGTAAAGGGGTAGCAACTAGCTGTGAAATGAATGTAAATTCTCCATGTTCTCCGATAGTCCAGAACACAACATCTTCTTCCTTTGCTTACTTTTGTTGCTCTCACCCCAGACACATCTGGCCAATGAGCGGACTGAACGGTCTCATGTGGTTTTTTAGTGACGCATTTTGGTGCACTTGGATTTTTCTCTGTGTGAGAAGAAACCAAATCACAGGGAAAAGCTACAAGTTCACAACTCCTCGACTGATTTTCATCACAGTAAACAAACTAAAGGTGTGAAAACGCCCTGAAACACCAGGACATGGCAACACAGGAATTAACACATTCAGTGTTTATGCATCCAGTACAAGCATAAATGCCAGCAACAACATTGGCTACTATATCGTAGAATCTACAAAATCTAAATGAGGCCTAAAGAATTGAAAGCAAGTGATGTATGGTTGTCTTCAGGGAGCTGATCAAATGGGTATCAAAGAGATATGAGGAAGATGAAAGGATGTTACATGTTCTGATGAAATGAATGAATGAATACCAGCCTGAGGCGCGTGTTCATTTGGAATGATTTTTACCCATGTAACCAGCTGGTGACTGTTTGTGCCAGAGGAAAACTGCTTTTTGTTAAGGTTTCTGAGAGTTTGCATTTATGTTTCTTGGGTTATGTTTGAAGTTTTGGATCCCTGATTTGATTTCTTAATTATTCTAATACTCAGCTTGAGTTCTTGTGACATTAGTGAGCCTGTTTTCGTTATTAGCCTGGTATGCTGATCTTTTATTGTGTTATGGGTCTTCTGGTTTTTATAGAATTTTGAATTCCTGTTACTGTCCTTCAGTTAGTTTTGAGTTCTTGATTTGTGTTTCCCTTTAGTTGGTGATGTTTTTCTATCAGTCCTCGCTCCTGTCTCATTTTTGTGCTCATGTCTTGTCTCCCTTTGTCTGTATTTTCTGTTTTACTTTGAAGAGCAACTGCAACAGGGATTTGGACCCGGTAGGCAGTCTTTCTGGTAAGTCTTTATTTCAGAGCCAAGATACACAGGTACTTCAGGTAAAAGGCTACCAGGGTAAGCAGCTAGACTTTCCAGTACTAGAATGTTTTCAGCAGGCGGGGCCAGAGTGGGTCAGGCAGGCAGGTAAAAGGCTGCCTTCTGTAACTAGAGGCCTGAGCAACATGAGGTCAACAATCTGAAGAGTGGTGATGGAAGCCAGGTTTATATATTCAACTGATTGTGGATAGAAAACAGGTGAGCCACAGCCACTCGGAGCAGGAAAGGCGGATGCTGTATATGAACAATGGGGAAAACCATGACAGCTCGCCATTGTCCTGGCTATGTTAAGTTTGTGCCACACAAACACATCTTCCTCTGTTTGTGTGTGTTGGTGTTCTCTTCGTGTTTCTGCCAGTTTGGACTTTTGTTTTTGTGGTTCTTTTTTACTTTGTAAACAGCCGCTAAATGATTCCCTTTTTGTTCTGCACCATCTGACTTTGTGTCCTGCATTTTGCTTCCTCCTCTATACAATCCACCCACAAAACAAAACAATAAAAAAAAACATCCGTTCTGCTCCAGTTTTATTAAATCAGTACTTTCTAGGCATAATCAATAATAATGTCGGTGTAAAGTTCATGCATGCTAGATTCAAGTTACATCATAACCATGACAAATGGTGGTTAGAGCAGTCTGAAGCCTGAGCTTTGAGTTCATGGGGGTTACTCTGACCTCAATTGAAAATTTGGCATTTGATGTTTAATATGAGCCTCCACCACTGTAATGGCATATCTGCGTTTGTGGTGAGAAGTTTATATACAGTCATCATGGCATGAACGTCGTGGTAAATTTGGGCTTTTAATGATTTCTTTTAACCCGTTCTTTTTCCAGGGAGGAATGATTGTACACACACACACTCCCTTAAATGTTTTAATAGGCAGTTCTACAGTGACTTAACTTGACAGGTCCGAGGCCCATTAACTTATTAGTGATCACTGATCTTCATGTTGATTGACTGCAGCTGGTAGTTTCTCTTTGCCATCATTTTGCTTCTACATCATACAACAGCTGAACACTAGGAGTCCAAGAAACTCAAGGAGGAGCTTGTTGATGGCCAAAGTGTCAGCAGCTTGCAAAGGGACATTAATGGAGATGTATGTATAGATCTGAGACTCTATATACACTTCTGAGCCCGTGTGAAGTAGACAAAATCCTTCTGCAAAATTCAAACTTCTGCACATTATTGTGGGGTTTTTTTGCAAATTATTGTGTTTGGAATAAACTGTCACTTTTTTAAAAAAAAATCACGGGTAAGAAAATGCTCATATCGGTTTGAATCAGTCCTCTGTTGACCACACAGCAGCTGCTTCAGGCTTCATTACCACAGAGTGTCTCCAGACATTTCCTTTTAGCAGCTGGTATCTGTGGCCAGCTTCACTTTTAGCTTTCAGCCCTCTCGCACCGTATTTAGGTGTCAACCTCTGCCAGCCGCGGTGACAAGGCTGGGTATAGCCATCACTCGCGGTGTCGGTATTTTCTGCAGCTTAACCAAAGATGAGCTAATCTTGTCTGGCTGGTGTTTTGGCAGGAAACTTGTGATTTAACCATCACACACAGATATGTGTTTGTACTGTTCCTTTGAACATTTTATCTGAGAAGTTAATCAAACACAATAACCAATGAATCTTCTTTATATAGTCAGAAAACAAACGATTTCCAAAAAGTCCAAGTTATTTTTTGTCTTGGTAGTTAAAAAAGAGAGATTTGCTGACTACATGTTTAAACCAAATATTTTAAAATCATATGTGGATTAAAGCACTGGAGGTAATAAAAGCATTTAAGGCAGAACGTTCCCTTTAATTCCAATTAGCTTAGTAACTGCCCTTCACTACCTTCCCTAACTTGTTTATAGCAAAGAGTGCTATACCATCTAATAGCAAGGTAACCTACAGAGTTACATTATACTCGATATATACACATAGAAAGTACAATATTTAACAGATGAAAAAATGCATTTTGGCCACTTGATCAGTGGAAACAAGCTGTAAAGTGTCTAAACACTAATGTTAATGAAGCTTTTAGGAGCTATGGAGCAACATTGACACATTTAGTATACCATTTTGAATTCGTGGGAGGAGCTGTAGAATGGTAGGCTGTGATTGGCCCTCACTGCAGCCCATTACTGTAAACTGGCGGACATCATGGCTCAGGAAACCTCTTGATGACACCATCCCCTGACTGAAAGCTACAGTCACAAGTGAAACCAACACATATGGAACCTGTATTATTTTTAATGGTCAGCAGGGGGCAAGTCCTGTTGTATAGAAGTCTATGAGAAAATAGTCTTTTTCTTTGCTGATTTATGACCTCAGTAAACAGCTTCCTGGTGGATTTATGGTTCCCATTTCCACTTTTAAATCTTATCTATTACAATGTAATGTTATTTTTTCTAATATCATTGTCCCATTTAGAGTAAAACAGCACTTCGCTAACAAATGAATGATGTCATTTGGCTACATCCATGTTTTATGCAGAGTTTGTAGTTTCAAGCAACCAGGCATCAAGTTACCCGCCCTTATTTTTGTTTTAAAATGGAAAGCTCGATGACATTATTCATATCAGTCGCTTCATGTCAGCTGAACACAATACCTCAGAAACTGCTGGAAAACTTTTTTTTTCTAAAATGACATCTCAGATTCAGCTTCTGTCTGGCTTTAATCTTGGTTTCAGTTTAAAGTCCAAGAACAGACGGGATTGGTCAGCTCACAGAGGGAGTCTGACCAATCCATTCACTATTTGGATATTTTTAGGCTTTACTTTGAAAGGGAGAACACCTGTCAGGAAAATATTGCAACACGCAAATCAAGCGTCCAGAGCTGGGAAGTGATGCAATCATTTGCATTCACAGATGCATCATTCACTCATATATGCACACATGTCATCACTCTGTCTGTGAGCACATTACCTCAAAGTTTTGCATTAATTCTTATAAAACTTTGTAGGAGTGTAAAATGGTGTTCTGGTGGTGGTCATGTTCATCTATGAAAATTTGGCATTCATCCACCAAAATCTGCAAGGTCAACTTAAAGATTAATCAGTCAAAAAAACAACAACAAAAAGTCGTATAACTTGGAAACTATGATTCCTACAAGTGTGGTGGGTGTTGTCAAAATATAGACTTAAACTTCTTCAAGGTTTATGGACTGATGTGAAGGTCAAAGACTGTTTCTCACTGCCATTGTTTGTGTTGTAACATGCAGGCGTGTATGGAACACTATATGAGTCTAAATATCACATCACTTTATTACGACTTTGTTATGTACACTATGGTAACTGGTTATAATCATTTAAAGATATAACAATTTGAATACACATACAATGTTTTTGAATAAGTATATTTTTTTAAACAAAACAAACTTATCAAAAATTGCTAAACAGTAAATGAATTCTTACTAAACAGTGAAATGCTTCACATGTACCATATCCACATGTGGATAAAAATGAAAGTATACTGAACATAATTATATTAAAATGGGTTTCAACAGGGCAGATAACATAGTCCTACACTTTGCACTTGTTTTTACTGCACGACAAAAAATTAAATATATTTTTTTTTTTTTAAATAAATAAATAAATAAATTATTCCCTTTAAATCAAATACTACTACAGAGGTTTGGTGTGCTCTTCCTTAAATTGTATTTGCCATTCTGAACTTATTTTCAGTAGAGGCAGACATATTGAGTCTGTGCAACTATACGACTGGAAGTAAAAACTCTTAACATAAATTTTTATCTGGCTAAACCCACCAAAGCAGTGCCCTTCTCTGTTTAAAGCTACTGCCCCGCAGCACTGAGCACATTTGAATAACCAAATTTTTTCTCTGTTGCACTCCAGGAAAATGTATAAAACAGGATGTTTTGATATTTGGTTTTTATGCCTGCAAACT
>NC_031980.2:19878719-19983719 GCF_001858045.2 Oreochromis niloticus
GTTTATTCATGTCTTCACCAGGGTCTTTGACATTTCGCTGCTGTACTGTTCACTTCAGCTTTACGTTTGATTTCTCACATTGTATATTGTAATGGCAGAGATATTAGGATATTTAAGGGGCTGCAGTGGCTGCTACAGCTGTGGGGGGCAATACTTTGGTGAAATGTCCTGGACCCTGGAAAAGAGACTGTGTAGACTGGGTAAGCAATTAAAGGTTACTGGCCGAGAGTCATTGGGCAGCTGGGTAAAGGTGGATGTTGATATTCAGTGCCAATTATGCAACCTGTTCAGCCATGTCTATATGCTCTTTTTTCATGCTGTTAATATAGGGGGAAAAAATAAACTTTAATCAATAAACTGATTAAAGAAGCATTGTCTATGGAGCCATAATCTGATCCTGTAGTGTAGCTGCAGTTTGCACATTTCATGTATTCTCAGCCAGATTTGGTTTAGAGCACAGCCAATATTTAGCATAAGTAGATTTAAATTCACACACTGGTGATGGCAAGCTACATTGTAGCCACAGCCACCCTGGGGCGCACTGACAGAGGCGAGGCTGCCGGACACTGGCACCACCGGGCCCTCTGGCCACCACCAGTAGGCAACAGGTGAAGTGTCTTGCCCAAGGACACAACGACTGAAACTGTCGGAGCCAGGGCTCGAACCGGCAACCTTCCAATTATAAGACGAACTGTCAACTCTTGAGTCACGATTCAGTCATCCACCCATGTGTGTGAATGACTGAATGTGTAAAGCACTTTGGAGTCCTTAGGGGACTAGTAAAGCACTATACAAATACAGGCCATTTACCATTTAAATTGAAAATTTTGTTTGAATTCTGCAATTGAAGACATGCTCAGTTATTTATAAACATGGTCTTTGTTTAAAGCAAGAAATGGATTTGTAACATGGGGGTGCATATCTCATTCTGAAAAAACTTTAACAACTAATAAGTGTTACCCAAAGCCAATCACCATCATCCAAAGCATCAGTATGGCTCTTCTTTGGAAAGACATGAATTGTTAAGCACACGGGATATTGTGTAATTGTAATTGTGTAATTTTTTTTTTTTTTTTTGTCTTTGAACCCTTTTATAGCCGACAGGTATTGAAGACACGTTTTCTAAGAGGATGAAAGTTGGCATTGCGATGGTGAAAGAAGAAGACATCGATGTGTTGGTTGTCCTTGAGGTGGCAGTAATCCTGTCTAATCTGAGGGATGTCTCAAGTGCCATTTCCATGCTGATGGGCCTTCTTTTTGCCCTCAACATACACTATCCAAAGGAACTTAAGGACATCTTTGAAGTCATTCAGAACATCCTAATGAACATTGGTGGAAGGCAGTGCATCTCACTAGTGCATGGTCTAAGAAACAGACTCTTGCAGAAAGCCATGCAGAACTGTAATTGTATGATCCTTAGTGTTAAGGACAGTTTTTATTTTACTGTTTGTTTTTTTTATTCTTGCAAGTTCTCATTCTCACTTTTGTATGTCACTAAATGACTACACTTTACATTCCAGATTAGACAATTACTCATTTGTTCATGGTTTAAGAAACTTATGTGAACAACAATATAATGCTGGACTTTGCAGATGCTTATCTCATGCAAGTCAGTAGTTTTTCCTTTGTTTTGCAATTGAGCAGACTCAAACTAATGTTTCTGAAATATCCATATTATCAAATGTTTCAGAAGCATGCAGTCATTTTCAGAGATATTGGTTCTGTGGAATTTGTTGCAATTGTAAACGAAGACAAATACAAGAGTTTGATGTCTTAGTTATTATAAACTGATCTTTACTGTCACTTATCAAAGGTTTTGTACTATTTTAATATTTCAAGTTTTATGCTAACAGGTGTGACTGAGCACAATGAAGTTTAAAAATTTTGTAAATGTAAAGAATAACTTTTCTAAAATAGCAAGTGTCCCGTTGATACATTACATTAATGCAGACTTTATGTTGTTACTTCACAAGAATCACTACTGCTCCTAGAGTATTGGTCAGAATTTCATCTTCACCCAAACTGGGCTCAAGACCAAGTTCAAATTTATTGTTTCACAGGGAGCAGCCTTTGAGTTTTGATGGATTGTGAGCCTGATGAGCTACGTCACTGATTTTTCTGTTTCTCAGATGACTAAGATGGCACAATAAATGGTGAATGTTGGGTGCTCATGAGTAATTGTCTTGTCATGTTCTTAAAACAAACTTTCTGTATGAAATGATCAGATAGACTTTAATGGAATCTGTGGGGTTTTATTTTTTTTTCTGTAAACAACAGAAAATTAATTTAAAGGAATGTAGGTATTTAAACCTGAGCTCTAAGATGAACCTAACAGGTAGTTTTGCTGAAATGGATGTTAGAAAGCCAAAAAAAAACAAAACAAAACTTAAGATGTTTAATACACATTTTTCTTTACATCCAGTCAATCAACTCTGATAATTAAAATGAAACTGATTTACAAGTTCACTCAGCTACCTTAAGGAGATCAGTTAATTAATAAACTTAAATCAACTTAGCTAACAGATTATGTTAGTTAAGCTAAAATAGATTCCTAAGTTAAAAGAACTACTAAAGTATTTGAATTAACTAAAAAACCCAAGTCAACTGAACTAGGACAAGAGTTTAAACAATAGATTATTTTAATTTAGCTGAAAGGGTTTTCCCAAGTAAAGATGACAATTAAAGGAGTTGAACTGACTAATAAATCTCAGTCAACTAAACTAAGATGAAAGTTTAGACAACATGTGATTTTTCATTAAGATAACAATTGGTTGTGTTATAAGAACAAACTCTATTTCTTGACTTAACTTAAAATTTTAAGGCAGCCCTTTACCTCATATTTTTAAGTTGAAACAACAAGTTATATTTTACAGTGTATTGTCAGGCTGTGGAAGGAATCTCCCTGACAAATCTTCTGTAGAGGAAACAGAGTCTGGGGATGAGGGGGATGGCTCATCCATCACTGGGGGTGAGGTTACTGAGGCAATTAAGCAACTCCTTGGTGGCTGGGCCCCTGGGGTGGATGAGGTTCGCATTGAGTTTCTGAAGGCCCTGGATAATGTAGGGCTGTCTTGGTTGGCAGACTTCTGCAATGTTATGTGGAGCTCTGGGCGGTACCTCTGGATTGGCAGACAGGGGTTAATGATCCCATCTTTAAGAATGTGGACATGAGGATGTGCTCCAACTGTAGAGGGATCACACACCTCAGCGTCCCTGGGAAAGTCTATGCCAAGGTGTTGGAAAGGAGACTCCATCTGTCACTCAAACCTCAGCAGCAGGAGAAACAATGTGCTTTTTGTTCCAGGCATGGAACACTGGACCAGTTCTTTTGCCCAACCAGTCTACATGTGTTTTATGGACTTGGAGAAGGCATTTGATCGCATCCACAAAGCATTCCAAGATGTTTCCCTGAGTATATGCACTCTGTTGAAAGGGTGAGACAGCACAGAACCACTAAGGAACCAGACAATGAAGATGATGGAGATACAGTATGACAGTACTTCAAAAAGCAGTTCTGATGATAAGACTGTGTACTGTAACTGCATGGCTCCAATAAAACTGTGATTCTTATTCCCTGAATAGCTGTTAACTCCACCTATATTTAATGTTTTACTAACTTAGATTTGCATTTCTGTTAACACTAGAGGGCCATTTCTTTGATGTCCATCAGCGTAAATATTCTCCTCTGCCAAAACCTTTGCTGCAATCTTCTGCCATCTTCCCCCCTCCATATCTGACAGAGAATGCTGACTGTTGTGTTGAGCTTCTTTGGTCAATGTGTTTAATGTAGAGCCCACAAATCAAAATTAACCCACTACTTTCTGTAAGATGTAGATATCTACTCCTCTCTGTCCTCTAGCTCTGTTAAATATGAGCACTGTTTGTTGTCAGTCCTGGAGCTGTCATTAAAAAAACGCGATGACTGATTTTGAGTTATGTACTGTACAATTCCAGTGACTTCAGGTGGGTGAAAACTGAATTTCACTGACTTTCGATGTCCAAAGTTAATAATATTTTGTATGAATGGCATAGTCTATTCTTTACGGTAACACCATATAACACCACCTGGCATTATTTTAGTATTAATAAAAATGTATTCAAAACAGTCATTGTTTCACTGTGGAGCAATCACTACTCAATGCCAGAAATGTGTACTTGATTAGACCTTTCACTCTTCCATCCATAGTACTGGGGACGTTGTGTACTGGAGTGTAGTATTAGTAATTTGTGTTGTTTCACAGTTGCATTTGGAGACTTAAGGTCACCCAATACTTGCATACCAACCTTTGTGGTTCTCTCTGTCCACAGGTTTCATCAAAATGTTAACAAAATCTGAGGGTTAGTTTGTTAGTTTACTTTTATTACAAAACAGTATCAAGGTTTTTCCGTGACTGGTCAGGGCGCTGTTTTCAGAAATGCTTGTATGAGTTGCATTTCAGTGCAGGTACAAACGCTATACATGTTCATTTACACTGGAGGACTAAATAACCAGGAAATGAGGAGACTAGATGCTAGCCCAGTGGGCGGCGCACCCCCTAGGGGGGGCACAGAGCCATTGCTAGGGGGTCTCCAAAAGTTCATTCTGTTCATCTGAAAACACTACGTCCAGATGAACAAATGAACTTTTGGAGATTTACTTACCTGGATGACTGAGCATGCATCAAGACATAGCTAGGGGGTGTGCAGTATGAATAAAAAAAAGAATGCTTGAAAACTGCTAGCATAATGGACAGGTTTTTGACAGGGCTCCCACACAAACGCAAAGCAGAAGATGAAGCATCTTCCAAACCAACTTCCTTCCAAGCCAAAGACTAGAAAATATAATGAAGCGTATTTTGCACAACGGTGGGGCCAAGGTAGGTATCCCTGACAGAATTTGTTTCGCGTCGAGACCATGCGCTGGGCTGTTCAAATTACGGACAAAAAGTATCCCACAGTTGTTTATGTTTTTTGCACAGAGAGCCATTTTTTGAAAAATGTATTGATAGCAATGTTGAATATTCTTACACAGTAAAAACAAAACACAACAACAAAAAAAGACTACACATAAAATAATTACACCATACAGATGGTTTGCACGAAGATATTATTGTAAAAACAAAGGGGGGCCTAGCAAAAAAAGTTTGGGAACCACTTTGCTAGGCTATTAAGAGAGGGATGTTGTCCCATTATTGTCTGATACAGGATTCTAGCTGCTTCACAGTCCTGGGTCTCCTTGTTGTAGTTTTTATTTCATGATGCACCAAATGTTTTCAACTGCTAAAAGCTCTGCACTGGAGTCAGGCCAGTTCAGCACCTGGACTTTTCTACTCAACGGCTACGCTGTTGGAACAGCTGCAGTATGCTGCTTAGCATTGTCTCTCAGAAAAATGCAAGGCCAAGGTATGTTGCTGTAAAATTAGTATAAACCTTTCATCACTGATGGTGCTTTTCCAGATGTGCATGTTCATAAGCACAGATGCACCTCCATACGATCAGAGATGCAGACTTTTGAAATCACCACCAGTACCAAGCCAAATGGTCCGTCTCTGCTTTACTCCAGAGGAAACAGCACCCATGTTTTCCACTGTGCCTGAGTGGATTTTAATGAGCTTTGACCCAGAGAATTCAATTCAATTCAGTTTTATGTCTATAATACCAAATTACAACAATAGTTTCATCAGGGCACTTTATGCATAAAGTAATAGTCATAAGTGATTATGCATAAAGGTAAAGGCCCTACCTTACAATATAAAGCTGCGGTGATTGCAGCATTTCCAGATGTGTCGACTTTTGCATGACTCTGCCAGCGCTGTAAACTGTATTTGTGGATGGTGTGGTGAACTGTGCTCACAGACAATGATTTCTACAAGTGTTTGATAACCTGTGGAGTCATTTCAATGACAGGGGTCCTTTAGGGTGGAAAAATCACGCATTAATCCTCTTCAGTCATCCACAAGGACGTCCTCTTCGGCCACACACCACTCGAAACACTCGCGTCAAAACTTCTGGAAAAACACAGACTGGGACAGGTCCAGGGAAATCTATAAACCAAAGGAGAGCACAAATCAATAGCTAGAAACCAACAACTAGAAAAGGATTACTTAGCGAGATTTGTTTGTGTATGAGTATATTGCTAATCTAACCACATGTATGTCATGTATGCATAGGATAACCATGAATACGTCTTTGTCTTTTGTTGCTAGCCCTGACTTGCTGTAGAGTAGATGAGGGAATTTGTAATATATCATTGTGTTAATCACCTTACTATGGTATTCTTTGTTTTCATGTTTTAGTTTCATACTGATTCAATGGTGTATGGCGGTGCAACGTAAAATATAGCACCTGGAACTTGGACGCTATATTCTCACTACCATATTCTTTTGAAATGAGTTTGGCTGCTGAATTGTGTACCGACGCACACACACAAGGAGAGCAGTACAATAATTATAGATGACTTTAATTATTCAACTAAAAGTTATTACAGTAAGCCAAAGAGTAAAACTCAAACAGGGGAACAAAAAGGAAGTATTGTTGAGTGAATTAAAAATTGAAGTATAATTTCAAAAAATAAAAAATAACTTTGGCAATATTGTTTACTCATGAAACTAAAATAAATGTATTACAAATGTATATGTTCTTCAATTGGCAAACACATCAAGCATGACATGGTACTGAAGCTTCATTTAGACTGTGATGTCTAGTTATGTGTGAATGACCTGCCTTCAGAAGGTGTTTAGTTTTGCTCCTGACAAATACTTATTGATATTAACTTTATAAAAACATATAGATTAACTCAAACTAATACAAATATAGCTAAAAGTAAAAAAATAAAAATAAAAGTAAAAATTCTAAACCATTAAAACTAAACTCCACTCTGTGAATTAACTGAAATTAAACTGGATTAAAACTGTTCTTGCTCAGATTCAAAGCTTAGATAATGAAATGCTTAAAACAAAGAGCATAATTGGAATACAATAGAAGACACAAACCCTCACATGGTATCTGAAGAGTTTAGGAGTAGTTTAAAAAAAAAAAACCCCTTATGTGATTGGCAGAAGGCTGATCATTACATCCAACAACAGATAAACCCTCCAATTTCTTTCTCCACTCTCTAACTGATGTGGTTTAATAATTAAATAAAACTGGGAATTAAACAACACTAGGTGCAGCTGGAAATATTTAACAATATGCAACACATAATTGAGAATGAAATGCTGTGCTTTTTTGTGATGCAATGATATTGCTTGCGCTCATAAACAAGGATTTTGATCGGCAGTGCTTTTGCTGTCCTTGTTGGGACAATGATTAACAAGTACTTGAATTGCCCTATTTGTCCCCCTGACATGCTAAAAGAAGCCCAATAATATGCCACGAGGTGTCTCTTTGAGTTACTCGATGATGAACTGCTAGTTTTAGGGTTTCACCATGGGCCTGTTGTACACAGCAGCTTTCCTCCTGGGAGCCTTGATCTGCACTGGTAAGTGGTACAACTTCTATACGGCATATAAAATGCTTTTTTATAAAATGTTTGTTTAGCTCTATTTTCTTACATTTAAAAAAGCAAACAAGGTTTGAGGTCTAAACCCTTACAGCACAACACAATGATTGACTCGCACTGATTCCTCTTTCAGATGACGAAGAACAAAAATAACTCAGCCAAAGAAGAAAAATATATCCTCATTATTTAAAACAGGTGTAATCCAAAGTAAAACTTGTTTCTCTACTTGTCTGGCACAGAATTCGTTAAATGTAGGTTTTAGGTAGTGCAGTGAAGGTTTTTAATAGATTCCCTTGTGCAGGAATATTAATATTTTTATCTACATGGGGGGGGGGTTGGCTTCTTTTTTTTAGCATTTAGTTTAAATGGTAATAATGGACGCGTTTCAAGTGCTAAATTCTTATAATGCAGAATGCAACAATAACCCTAACACTTCTCTCTTTTACATTACATATGCTAGAAACAACTCAGCCAAATAAGAAGCACAGAGCCACATTTTTTCTCACAGTCTCCGGTCTGTGCTGATGTGGTCATGACAGACCACATCAGCACATTCAAAGCTATACCGTTAGTCTAGATTTGAATAGTTAATGGAATTTGATAAATGTAAGCTTACGTTAAAGTAATTTAGGATAATTCTGTGTAGTTTAGTTTATAAAGACCTAAAACAGTGTGTTGGATGACTTTGTAACCATGTTGGAGTCTGTATACTGGTTCCTTTTAGTCAGATGACATAAAATGGATTGTTTGGCTACACAATTTCCCGATAAACCCTCTGATCAGCAACCTTGACTGACTGGACAAAACCTGCTTATTGACAAAGAATATATACTCTCTTTAAAAATATAACATTTGGGTACATAACAAAAAGGACAGAGCTACAATATCTCCTCTGCTTGTAATACTTTTTTACTAATACTACTTCATATTGGATAACTGTTCAGTAAAATATTTTATTTACCTGCTGTGTCTTAACTTCTGTGCAAGGTGGCAAAGGAAAAAAAAATCTTGATGTAAAAATAAGTCTTGACAGCATTTGCGTTTTGCTCTTATGAGAACTGCTAGACTTGTAATGAAATGTATCTAATAGCAACAGATGAGAAATCCAATAGCACTCTTGATGTGGGAGTCTAAAAGTGTTTTATATTGATCTAAAAAATAAGAATCTTTGAGCTTTCGAGGTGCTGGTTGTGATCCCTTCCACCCTTATGTTTCCCTGTGCTACTGCTAATTCCCCAAATTTAGCAGATTTCTTAAAATATGTCCTGGAATTCCCTCCTGGAATGCCTAGACCCATACAAGATCAACAGGGCCCTAGCAGCCTTCATCAGGAACTCAATGGGAATGTGGAGGAAAACACTAGAGGCCAACTTCAAGCCCATAGCATAGGCCTGAACCCCCTCTGTGAGATCATTAACAAGACTGGCTACGGATACCGACTACGGAATGGAGCAGTTGTCAGCCATCTCCTGTACATGGATGACATCAAGCTGTATGCCAAGAGCGAACGAGACATTGATTCACTGATCCACACCATCAGGATATACAGCAATGACATTGGAATGTCAGTCGGACTGGAGAAGTGTAGTCTGATGATAACAAAGAGAGAGAAGGTAGTCAGAACTGAGGGGATCAAACTACAAGAAGGCAACATTGCAGACATAGAGGACAGTTACAAGTACCTGGGGATCCCACAGGCAAATGGGATCTATGAAGAGCCCGCTAGGAAAGCTGCAACCACCAAGTACCTGCAGAGGGTCAGGCAAGTCCTGAGAAGTCAGCTGAATGGTAAGAACAAGATCCGGGCTATCAACACCTACGCCCTGCCCGTGATCAGGTACCCTGCAGGAATAATAAGCTGGCCAAAGGAGGAGATAGAAGCCACTGACATCAAGACCAGGAAACTTCTGACCAGGTATGAAGGGTTTCACCCCAAATCGAGCACCCAGAGGCAGTATGCTAAGCGGAAGGAAGGAGGCCGGGGACTGGTGTGTCAGCACCACAGTCCAGGATGAGGCAGCGAACATCCATGAATACATCAGGAAGATGGCCCCAACTGACCGCATGCTCATTGATTACCTCAGGCACTGAAACCCAAGAAAGAGGAGGAAATGAAGGGACCATCATGGAAGGACAGGCCCCTGCACGGTATGTGCCACCAGCAGATAGAGGAGGTGGCTGACATCCAGAAATCCTACCAGTGGCTGGACAAAGAAAGACAGCACAAGAGGCACTAATCATGGCAGCACAGGAACAAGCTCTGAGCACAAGATCCATAAAGGCTGGGGTCTACCACACCAGGCAAAACGCCAGGTGTAGGCTGTGTAAAGATGCCCCTGAGGCAATCCAGCACATAACAGCAGGGTGCAAGATGGTAGCTGGCAGGGCATACATGGAACGCCATAACCAAGTGGCCGGCATAGTATACAGAAACATCTTTGCCGAGAATGGCCTGGAAGCACCGAGGTCAAACTGGGAGACGCCCCCAAGGGTGGTGAAGAATGGCCGAGCTAAGATCCTGTGGGACTTCCAGATAAAGACAGACAAAATGGTGGTGGCTAACCAACCAGACATAGTGATGGTAGACAAACAGAAGACGACAGCCGTAGTGATCGATGTAGCGGTTCCGAATGTCAGCAACATCAGGAAGAAGGAACACAAGAAACCTGAGAAATACCAAGGGTTCAGAAAAGAGCTCAAGAAGATGTGGAGGGTGAAGGTACCAGTGGTCCCAGTGGCAATCGGAGCACTAGGTGCGGTGACTCCCAAGCTAGGCGAGTGGCTCCAGCAGATCCCAGGAACAACATCGGAGATCTCTGTCCAGAAGAGCGCAGTCCTAGAAACAGCTAAGATACTGCGCAGGACTCTCAAGCTCCCAGGCCTCTGGTAGATGACCTGAGCTTGAAGGATAGACCGCCCACAGGGGCGAAGGGGGAATTTTTATATACATATATGTTTCAGACAAAATTCCTCTATATCATAAAAAAAACAAAGACAAAACTCACTTCCCATTGATTTCCTATGGCGGTCACTTTTGACCAGGAAATAAATGAAGTAACTGGTTTTTTTGGATGTGACTGATTGCAGTTGGTGGCAGTGACGTGGAGGGCTACTCCAAAACTGAAGGTGCATGGATTCTCTCACTGAACAAACGAACGTATTCAGTTAATACTGTGGCTGAGTGTGCCACCAAATGTAACACTGAAACATCTTTCACATGCAAGTAAGTTCATATCTCACATTTCCTTCTATGAATCAAAATGTTGCATGTATATATAAACGGTATGTATATACAAATAAAAATGTTTCCATTTTCAGCTCCTACTACTGCCATTATCCATAGGGCCGCATTTTACCCCCCACATCTGCTCCAGTTGCTCCTTTAGCTCCTGGTAGTATACTGTTTCATTGTACACGTTCTTCCTGATGTTGCTCTGTACTGGGATTGCCACATCTATCACAACTGTTCCTCAACATCATCTATCTTTAGCTGTATTTGTTGATGCTCCATGATTCAAATTGTGGCTCTGACACTCACTTACCCATACACTCTTTCCTTTCTTTCTTTATTGTTCACAATGGGAATCTGATGACTAGTAAGGCTTATGTATCAATGAGTGGGATCTTATTCCTACCATTATGCCTTGTACAGTCCAGGCACTTTAATATGGATATGTGAAGAATTGAGTTGTAGGTTGTCAATCCAGGCGGTGCTCAGGGTGGTCTGCGTAGTTGTAAAGTCCTGTGGTGCAGCTCTATAAACAAAGAGCTGATGCTTTTGCTGTCTGTTGTCATTTCCAATGCCTTTCTGAGCTATTCTTGTGTACTGACTCATGTGCCTACTCAGTTTAGTTGCTATGATGCTTGAGAGGAGCTTCCGTGTTTCTATGTAAGGTTGTTGTGGTCTGGTGTTATTCTAAGTCCACCAGCCACTTGGCATTGGTGTGGTGTGACACCTCTTTCTCACAGATGTTCTTTCTGTTAGGCTGAACGAACGGACTCTATGGCAGAACACACAGAAACGCAGGGAATGCAGAAAGTGCTCTTTATTTACAGTGTCTGGATTATTTACACAGGGTGGGAGACAGTGATAAATAAATGGAGGGAAACCAGGGAAGGGGGCTGACACGCACTCGGAGGGAAAGGGGTAATCGGTGCACGCAGGGTGGATCTACGAGAAAAAGGAAAACGAAATTTTAGGGGAAGATACCAAGAGCTCACTTGTCACACTGGCAGTACAGGCTCGGGCGAGAATCTCCGGGATGCGAAGGTAAAGATGAGATCTCTGTAGTGATCCCAGAAATACGGCTTCACCAGCAGCTGACAGGCAAGCGTGTGATGGATCCGGCTAAGGATACAGGACAACAGGTAAGCAGACAAAATCCAAAACATGGGTTGGCCGTAGTGCACACCGCGGAGATTAACAAACATGTTACCACTCAGGGAGGCGACAATACTCCGACACCAGACATCTGTCGCGCTGCTCCTAAATAACGCTCCATCAAATGACGTCTGATGTACCGCCGGTGTGCCAGCATCCCGTGACACACCGCGCCGCCTACCTGTGGTGAAAAAGAAAGCAAACCCATGACACCACACCAGAGAAACCCCACCAACTCCTAATACTTTCAGTATTGTTCAGTTGTTTACATCTGCAAGCATCTCCTCTGACAGGACTGTTAGCCAGGAGACTCATGCTTTTGCTTGGGTGGCTACCTTGACTACATACTTTCTCAATTCAGTAGATGCAGCCGTCATTGCAGGTGGCTGGGCACCTTTTAGTTTGGGTTCACTGCTCTCTTCTATGAGGGTTAGCTCAATATTTCCATACTGATCACTGCTGCTCCCATTGTACTGTAGACTTTGAAGGCTGATTACGTCACAGCCAGGCGACGAAGGCTGTCCCAATTCGTCGACTCCTTCAAATGCGGCCGACAAATGCGTCCTTCATTTCCCCGAATTTGAAGGATGGGTCGGGTGTGTCCTTCGTGGCCCACCATATCCCAGAATTCATAGCGCGGCCCAGCCAATTTCAGTTTCCAACAATGGCGGCCACTACTAAGTTTTACAATTACTCTTATCAATCTTTCTGGGTCACAAAATAAACTTTTAACACATTTTCAGGCGAGAAAGTAGCTGTGTAAACTTCAAATATCTGCTTGGTATTTATCAAGACATCGCATATTTGCAAAAGTGCGCCGACGTTTTCGGAGACGTATGTTACCCACCCGCTCGATAGCTAGCCGGGGGGTTCAATGGTCACTCGAGCCGCCGAGAGCAGCGGACTCCCGGCTTCATTGTTTTCAGACCCCGCTGTCTTTCGCTACGCAGGTTAAACATGATATATAAGTCGCTCGGATAACTTAAAAATGTAATTGTTTGGCTTTTTTCGGTGTTTTATTTGTTCCGGAGCAAATCGGTTTGGCTGAGATCAAAGTTATTAGCTTATTAGATTAAATAAAACTTTATTAATCCATTGGGTGGGTTCCTCCGGGATTTTCACACAGCTGAATAAACGTCAAACAGAAAACTGATTAAACAGAAGTGTAAGACAGTCGAGAATTTACGGCAGTGTCCTGTTATATTTTAGATAGCAAGGAGCAGACGGCTGAGTTTATTAAACTCCACCGACACAGCGGTGACGCAAATCTGAAGGCTAGACCGTCCCATTTCACAGCCTCACACTTCCGGCCTTCTCGGTCTTCGAAGGACCCGGCCCACGTAGACCGCGAAGGCCGGGTCTACGTTTTGGGACACAGCTATTATTACGGCTGTTTACATTCCCCCACAAACCGACGCTGACTGAGCAATGATGGGATTGTACAGTGTGATCAGCAGCCAGGAAACCACGCACCCAGAGATGGCATTTATCATAACCGGGGACTTTAACAAAGGGAACCTGAAGAAAGTTTTACCAAAACTCCACCAACACATTTATTTCAACACACGAGGAGAGCGGCTGCTCGACCACTGTTACACGTCCTTCCGGGATGCGTACAAAGCCCTCCTCCGTGCCCCATTCAGCCAGTCGGGGTGTGTACTAAGCCCTCTCCTGTACTGACACTACACCTACGACTGCACGGCCACTAGCAACTCCAACATCATTGTGAAGTTTGTGGACGACACAACAGTGGTGGTTCTTATCACCAGAGGTGATGAGACGGCTTACAGGGAGGAGATCAGCGCTCGGGCACACTGGTGCCAAAAGAACCATCTCACTCTCAACATCACGAAGACAAAGGGGTTGATAGTGGACTTCCGGAGGTGTAGAGAAGCACACACCCCCATCACCATCAACGGTGCAGCTGTGGAGAGAGTGAGCAGCTTACGTTTCTTAGATGTATATCTGGTGGAGGATCTCACATGGTCTGTTCACACGAAAAAAATGTTGACATTTATGCACTCCATATTGTACATATATGCAGTTTCTTTTGCACAATATTCATACTGATGACTATATATATATATATTTGGTATACATATTTAGTAATGTGCATACATTCTTATATTTATACATATATTTATTCTTATAATTCTCACTTTCCTGTTCTTATATTTGGCTTGCATCTTATGTTTCTTGTATTTTGCACACCACTGTTGCTTGTGAAGCTTGCACACAAGAATTTCAATCACATGTAGTGTACCAGTGTACCAGCACATGTGATGTAACAATAAAAGTGATTTGGTATTATCCCTCTTAGTGGGTTAGCTGGCATAGTAGCTTTCTATTAATACCATATTATCAATACTTGTCCATGTATGCACTGTTCCAGTGGCCACCGCAAAACCTAATGTGTCGATAACTTAGATTTGTATAGCACCTTTCAAGAAAGGAAACAACAATTTAAAAAAAAAATTTTTTACACACAGGTCTTTTATCTATAATGAAAAGGACCAAGAGTGTTGGACAGCAGCGGTAAACTCTAAAACACACAGTGTCTTTCGCAGAAGCACCATAGCTTTATATGAAAGAAATGGTAACGATCCTCATTTTTCTCTATGAATAATACTAACACTAAAGCCTCTGTTTTCATGTTGTCCTTTCTGTCGCCTACAGTGACTAGTCTTTTCTAGTTTTGATGTTTTTTGTTTCCAATGTTTTTTGTTGACATTGTAGTTAATGTTTAGCATATGTGCCATTATGAGTGAGGTACTGTGTCTATCAACACAGCTTCATTTAGTTTCGTAAAACATCAAAGTACTCGGATCAGATAAATTATTTACTATAGGAAATGTGTGATAAACATAAATAAATCTATTTCTAGTCTTTTCTTTTCTTTTCTTTTCTTTTCTAGCATATCTTCTGGAGTGTGTAAATGGAATAGGAACAGATTACAGAGGAACAAAGTCCAGAACAAACTCAGGAAAGATCTGTCAAAGATGGGACTCAAGCTACCCACACAGGCCAAAGTATGTGTTTGCATTTGATTTTACATCATCATTTTATGTCTTTGTGAAAATTTTTCATAATGTTTCTGCTGCAGTTTCACACCGCAGAGCCACCCACAAGCAGATCTGGACTCCAACTTCTGCAGAAACCCTGATGGGGACAGCAATGGACCGTGGTGTTACACCACTGACCTTAATGCCCGCTGGGAGTACTGCAACGTACCCAGCTGCTTGGGTAAGTTATCATGCATGGCCATGATACTTGAGATACATCAGTGTTTTTCCTTCACAGAGGAATGTCTGGTCTGAAATGGTGAGAATTACAGTGGAAAAATCTCCACCACTGAAAACAGCTTCACCTGAAAGTTAAACACTGCTGTAATTATAGTTTCATAAAACATCACAGATCTCAGACGAGATAAATAATTTATATTAAGAAATTTTTGATAAACATCAATAAATCTATTTCTAGTCCTTTCTTTTCTTTTCTAGCATATATTCTGGAGTGTATAAATGAAACAGGAACAGATTACAGAGGAACAAAGTCCAGCACAAAGTCAGGAAAGATCTGTCAAAGATGGGACTCAAGCTACCCACACAGGCCAAAGTATGTGTTTGCATTTGATTTTACATCATCATTTCATATCCTTTTATGCCATCCATCCATCCATCCATCCATTTTCTTCCACTTATCCGGGGCCAGGTCGTGGGGGCAGCAGCCCAAGCAGAGAAGCCCAGACCTCCCTCTCCCCAGCCACCTCCTCCAGCTTATCCGGGGGAACACCAAGGCGTTCCCAGGCCAGCCAAGAGATATAATCTCTCCAGCAGGTCCTGGGTCTGCCCCGGGGCCTCCTCCCGGTGGGACATGCCCGGAAAACCTCCCCCAGGAGGCACCCAGGAGGCATCCTGGGGGGCCAGCCACCCTTCGGAGGAAGCCCATTTCCGCCGCTTGTATTCGTGATCTCGTTCGTTCGGTCACTACCCACAGCTCGTGACCATAGGTGAGGGTAGGGGTTTAGATCAACCGGTAAATTGAGAGCTTCGCTTTTACACTCAGCTCTCTCTTCACCACAAGAGACCGGTACAGGGTCTGCATCGCTGCACCAATCCGTCTGTCAATCTTCCGCGCCGTTCTCCCATCACTCCTGAACAAGACCCCGAGATACTTAAACTCCTCCACTTGGGGCAGGGTCTTGTCCCTGACCCGGAGTGGGCACTCCACCCTTTTTCGGCTGAAGACCATGGCCTCAGATTTGGAGGTGCTGATTCTCATTCCCACCGCTTCACACTCGGCTGCGAACCGTTCCAAGGTGAGCTGGAGGCCATCACCTGATGAAGCCAACAGAACCACATCATCTGCAAAAAGCAGAGATGAGATCCTGACACCACCCAAGTGAAAGCCTTCCGCTACTTGGCTACGCCTAGAAATTCTGTCTATAAAAATTATGAACAGAATCGGTGACAAAGGGCAGCCCTGGCGGAGCCCATCACCCACCAGGAACAAGTCCGACTTATTGCCGGCTATGCGGACCAAGCTCTTGCAACGGTCGTATAAGGATTGAATGGCCCGTAGCAATGGGCCAGACACCCCATACGGAGCACCCCCCACAGGACCCCCCCCCCCGAGGGACACGGTCGAATGCCTTCTCCAAGTCCACAAAACACATGTAGACTGGTTGGGCAAACTCCCATGCGCCCTCGAGTATCCTTGAGATGATAAAGAGCTGATCCAGTGTTTCACGACCAGGACGAAAACCACATTGTTCCTCCTGTATCCGAGGTTCGACTAACGGACTGACTCTCCTCTCCAGCACCCTGGCATAGACTTTCCCAGGGAGATTGAGGAGTGTGATTCCCTGTAGTTGGAACACACCCTCCGGTCCCCTTTCTTAAAGATGGGGACCACCACCCCGGTCTGCCAGTCCAGGGGTACTGCCCCTGATCTCCACGCAACATTGCAGAGACGTGTCAACCAATACAGCCCTACAACATCCAGAGCCTTCAGGAACTCAGGGCAGACCTCGTCCACCCCAGGGGCTCTGCCACCAAGGAGTTGTTTAACTGCCTCAGTGACTTCGCCCCCAGAGATTGGCGGGTCATCTCCTTGGTCCCCAGACTCTGCTTCCGCCATGAAGACGTGCCAGTGGGATTGAGGAGGTCCTCGAAGTATTCCTTCCACTGCCCGACAGCACTCCACCCTCACTATACACAGTGCAAGTAGAACACCGCTTCCCCCTCCTGAGACGCCTGACGGTTTGCCAGAATCTCTTCGAGGCAGTCTGAAAGTCTTTTTCCATGGCCTTTCCGAACTCCTCCCACACCCGAGTTTTTGCTTCAGCCGCCCGCGCCGCATTCCGCTTGGCCTGTCGGTACCTATTAGCTGCCTCCGGAGTCCCACAGGCTAACCAAGCCTGGTAGGACACTTTCTTCAGCTTGGTGACTCCCCTCACCTCTGGTGTCCACCATTTGGTTCGGGGGTTACCACCACTACAGGCACAAACTACCTTGCGGCCGCAGCTCAGTGCAGCGGCTTCGGCAGTGGAGTTGCTGAACATGGTCCATTTGGACTCAATGTCCCCAGTCTCCCTCGGAATGCTGTTGAAGCTCTGCCGGAGGTGTGAGTTGAAGATCTCTGCTAGCCTCTGCTAGATGTTCCCAGCACACCCTCACTGTACGTTTGGGCGCGCCAGGTCTGTCCAGCGTCTTCCCTCGCCAACTGATCCAACTCACCACCAGGTGGTGATCAGTTGACAGCTCAGCTTTACCTGAGTGTCCAACACATATGGCCTCAGGTCTGGTGATACGATTACAAAATCGATCATCGACCTGTGGCCTAGAGTGTCCTGGTGCCACGTGCACTTATGGACACTCTTATGTTCGAACATGGTGTTCGTTATGGCCAAACTGTGGTTTGCACAGAAGTCCAATAACAAAACACCGCTCGGGTTCAGATCCGGGAGGCCGTTCCTCCCAATCATGCCCTTCCAGGTCTCGCTGTTGTTGCCCACGTGAGCATTGAAGTCTCCCAGTAGGACAACACAGTCCCCAGGAGGAGCACCCTCCAGTGCCCCACCCAGGGACTCCAAGAAGGAAGGCTGGGTACTCTGAACTGCCGCTCGACACATAAGCATAGACGACGGTCAGGACCCGTTCCCTGACCCGAAGGTGAAGGGAACAAACCCTCTCGTCCACTGGGAGAAACCCCAACATACCAACAGCAAGCCAAGGGGATACCAAGATACCCAACTCAGCCCGACGCCTCTCACCAGGGGCAACTCCAGACTGAGACAGAGTCCAGCCCCTCTCCAGGAGACTGGTTCCAGAGCCCAGGCCATGCGTTGAGGTGAGCCCGACTATATCTAGCCGGTACCTCTCAACCTCACGCACTAGCTCAGGCTCCTTCCCCACCAGACAGGTGACATTCCATGTCCCAATTGCCAGTCTTGGTAGCCGGGGATCGGTCCGCCAGGACCTCCGCTCCTGGCCGCCGCCCGGCTCACATTGCACCCGACCCCTACGGTGTCTCCTGCGGGTGGTGGGCCTGCTGGAAGATGGGCCCATGTCCCTTTTTCCGGCTGGGCCCGGCTGGGCCCCATGGACTAAGGCCCGGCCACCAGACGCTCGTCCTTGGGCACCCTCCCCGGGCCTGGCTCCAGGGCGGGGCCCTGGTAACCCTATCCTGGGCAGGGTAAACTGTTTCCTCGATGGTCTTTTCAAAGGGGTCTTCTGAATCGCTCTTTCTCTGATCCCTGATTTCTCTGATTTGCCATGGGAGACCCTGCCAGGGGGAAAAAGCCCCCAGACAACATAGCCCCTGGGATCACTGGGACACACAAACCCCTCCACCACGGTAAGGTAGCGATTCGCGGAGGGGTCCTTGGAGGGGGCCTCCTTTTATGCCTTTGTGAAAATATTTCATAATGTTTCTGCTGCAGTTTCACACCGCAGAGCCACCCACAAGCAGATCTGGACTCCAACTTCTGTAGAAACCCTGATGGGGACAGCAATGGACCGTGGTGTTACACCACTGATCCTAACACCCGCTGGGAGCACTGCAACGTACCCAGCTGCTTTGGTAAGATTCATACATGTCATTGTGTTTGTTTTGTTTTGTTCAGCTGACATACATGTCTAATTGTCCTCTAGCAGCCATTTCTCTTTCAACAATTGCCATTTGGTTTTTAAAGTATTTAATGTAGCTAATATGTGAAATATAGGCACTACACAATATTCTGAAATACTGAACCTAAAAGGCTGCATGGGCAGATACCACTGGGTGGTTGGCATCTTTCATGCGGTGGTGCCACTGCAGCAGGGCATGGTCTGAGCAGAGGGTGAATGGGATCCCAGGAGGTAGTAATGAAGGGAGTCAATCGCCCACCGGATTGCTAGGCACTCCCTTTCCACAGTGCTGTACCAGGTTTCTCGGTCGTTTAGCTTCCAGCTGATGTACACAACCAGTCGCTCGACTCCCCCTACCTACTGGGACAAAACGCCCCCCAGCCCTTTGTTCGAGGCATCTGTCTGCAGGAGAAAAGGGAGGGAGAAATTAGGTGTGTACAGCAGCAGCTCCCCACAGAGAGCCTGTTTCACCCGCACAAACACCGCCTGGCACTGTCCTGTCCACTGGACCAGATCTGGAGCACCCCTTCGGGTGAGATCGAGCAAGGGGCTGGTTAGGTCGTCAAGCCCTGGCACAAATCGGCCATAATAGCCGGCCCGCCCCAGGAACTGCCCACCTCCTTTTTGGTCTTGGGGCGCAGGCAGGATGCGATCGCCGCTGTCTTCTCCACCTGAGGACACACCTGCCCGCCCCCAAGTGGTACCCCATATACTGTACCTCCCTCAGTCCAACCGCACTCTTCTTCAGGTTGGCTGTGAGCCCCTCCTGCCTCAGGAACTCCAGGACCGCGGCCACCCGCTGCACATGCTCTGCCCAGGTGTCACTGTAGATGATAACATCATCCAAGTAGGCGGCAGCATTCGCAGTCGCACCCAGTCCATGAGGAGCTGGAAGGTATGGAGTGGAGAAAGCCGTCTTTTCCCTGGACTCTCCAGACAAAGGAATTTTCCAGTAGCCCTTGGTCAAATCCAGCGTCGTGAAAAAACGTGCATTGCCTAACCGGGCATGGGGTAAGCATCAAACTGTGACATCTCATTCACCTTGCGATAGTCAACACAGCACCATATAGACCTGTCTTTTTTCACCACAAGAACGATGGGGCTACATCAAGCGCTGTGTGACTCTTCTATTACTCCCAGCTTTAGCATCTCAGCCAATTCTCTCTGAACAATTTGTCTTTTATCTTCAGGTAGCCTGTAGGGCCATGAACACACCGTTACACCAGGCTGCACCAGGCTGTTGCAATGCAGCATCATCTGCTCTCTAGGCCTGTGTGAGATAGTTATCACAATGGAGGGAGGTGGGAATGGTGGAATTTGGTACCTCCGGCTCCAACTCATCTCTTTCCTTAACCAGTCTCACCAGCAAAGCAGTTTTAGCCTCTCTCCATGCTTTAAGGAGGTTGAGGTGATATATCTGTGCGGCTCCTCCCCTGTCTGACCGCACCGCCTCATAGTCAACGTCGTCCACCCACCGTGGCCCTTGGCACTTGGCAAGAAGTTTGGAGCTGGAAGAAGGAAGTAAAACAAGCACTTTAGCTCCCGGTGAAAATTGCCTGAGTCTAGCCCCTCTGTTGTACAGGCTTTGCTGATGCTGCTGAGGCAAATTCTCACGTGACAAACTCCTCAAAGTGTGTAGCTTTGCTCTGAGGTCCAGCACGTACTGAATTTCATTTTTTGAGGGGCTCGGACCGTCCTCCTGCCCACGGCTTCCTGCCATACAGTAATTCAAAGGTAAAAAATCCCATGGAGGCCTGGGGCATCTCCCGCATCTCCCGCACTGCAAACAACTAGGGTCTAACTAGCGATCCCAATTGTGTTCAACCGCATGAAAGAAACTTACGAATCATGGACTTCAAAGTCTTAATCAGCCTCTCCACGTCAGTCTAAGGGTGGCAGATGCTGGTCCAAACAGATTTAATGCCCAGTAATTCATACAGCTCTCTGAGTATGCGAGACAGGAACGACGTGCCCTGGTCAGTCAGTATTTCTTTCGGAATACCGACTCAGGAGATGACCTGAAACAGTGCCCGAGCCAGGCTCTTTGCAGAAATGGTGCGCAGCGGCACTGCTTCCGGGTATCACTTTGCATAATCCACCAGAACTAATACAAAGGGATAGCTACGGGCACTCTGGTGGAATAGCCCAATGAGGTCCATACCAATGCGTTCGAACGGGACCTCCATTAAGGGTAATGGACGCAAAGGTGCTTTTGGAACGGCTGGCTGGCTCACCATCTGGCAATCCGGGCATGACATGCACCATCGGTGCATGTCTACCCAGATGCCCGGGCCAATAAGATCGGGCCATTACTGCTCCAGAGTTTTCTCACATTCCATGTGCCCTGCCATGGGGTTGCAATGAGCCGCCTGGAAAATCATTTTCAGACGGCTCTGTGGCACTAACAACTGGGTGTGTATTTCGTTAGTGTGAGTGGGCTAACCGCAGCCTGTACTGTATGCGTTTTGCCCCAGAATTTTAGCAGCAGCGGTACTATGGGATACCTGTGAACGTCCCCATGCACACATTTTACCTCCACCCACTCCGCCTCCAACAATGAGCTGGGGCAAACCAAGCTTTGGTGGACGAGGGTCTGCGTCCAGCCCATGTCCACCAAGGTAGACACCAAGGCTGGAGCCCCAGCGAAGCGGAACACCTGGCCCACCACTATCATCGGACACTCCCGCCGTAGGTGCCCCAGCCACCTGCACTTTCAGCACTCCGGCCCCAGGGTCTGTTCAGCCCCCCATGGCTCAGAGGCGGCGACAGGCGTTACTGGGTCTCTGGCAGAAAGCAGGGGTACAAACAGGTTGTTGGGGCTCCACACCGGTGCTCACTCTGTCTGTCCGCGCGGAGGTCCCTCCTCCATGTCGCCGGCGGCCTGTAGGCTGGCTGCTCAGACGCATCTCCTCCTGGCCAATGGACAGATGGTCCTCCGCCAGTGTGACTGCCACGTTCTGATCAGCGGGGCTGTGGCAGTTTGGGGGCGTCGGGCAGCCCCTCCACAAATTGCTCCATGACCACCAGGCCCAGCATACAGGCTTCTTCTTCAGTGGGCCCTGGACGCTGGCACAGCCGCAGCCCCATCAGCCACTCCAGGACAGCAGTGTGCCGCTCCAAGTAGTCCTGCAATACCCCCAGCTGCTCCTCCTGCGCAGCCGCCTGCTGTGCGGACATCATCTGGCCCAAAATCTGGAGCAGGCGGGGTGGCCGGGGGTCCGACATAGCACCAAGATTTCGGCACCACTGTGGTAAGGACCCCACGCACACACACAGTTGGCAGTTTGCTCTGTTATCTTTTATTGTCTATGGGCAGCAGATACTGTTGTTTCGGTGCTCTGCTCGCTGGAACAGTCACTCCAAGGCTGCTGCCACACACACGTCCTTCTGCTCTGCTGTCACTGGAAAACCCCAAAAAGATAGCAATGTCATTTAACCTGACCCAGCATACCTGTTTCAACCACGCCACCGTGCCGCCCCTGCAAGCTCACTGTGCCACCCCTCCTCTGCAGCAGGCCAGAGACCACTGTATGGTCTGCAGTGGTGAGAATTACAGAGGAAGAATCTCCACCACTGAAAAGAGCTTCACCTGAAAGTTAAACACTGCTGTAATTTAATTTATTTAATTTAATTTAGTTCCATAAATTCAGATCAGATAAATAATTTACATTAAGAAATTTGTGATAAACATCAATAAATCTATTTCTTTTCTTTTCTAGCATATCTTCTGGAGTGTGTAAATGGAATAGGAACAGATTACAGAGGAACAAAGTCCAGAACAAACTCAGGAAAGATCTGTCAAAGATGGGACTCAAGCTACCCACACAGGCCAAAGTATGTGTTTGCATTTGATTTTACATTATCATTTTATATCTTTGTGAGATTTGTTCTTAATATTTCTGCTGCAGTTTCACACCGCAGAGCCACCCACAAGCAGATCTTCACTCCAACTTCTGCAGAAACCCTGATGGGGACAGCAATGGACCGTGGTGTTATACCACTGATCCTAACGCCCGCTGGGAGCACTGCAATGTACCCAGCTGCTCTGGTAAGATTCATAATTCATCTAATTATGAGTACTGTCAACAACCAATATTCATACATTTCTTTCCCTTAACTACTCTTGTGTTTTTCTGAACCAATGGCCAAACAATCCCTCTCTTTCTTCTCCATTGTTTAACAGTTTCTATCCTTGTAAATAATCTCAAAAGAAATATAGCTCGGTTCTTGTGAAAAGTGACCATGTAAGTTCCAGTTTTATAAATTCACACACTGCAATTGACTAAAAAATGACATCTTCTCACTTTGTCAGACCTCAGACCTGTCAGCCTTCAATATTCTGCTCTTTGTGTCATGGTTCTGGGTCTTTTGTCCCAGTATTTTGCGTTTCATGCCTTTTTGTAGTATTATGTTCTAATTTTTATTGTTTAGGTTTCAGTTAGTTCTGTTTGAGTTTTCTGTTTGCCTATTTAGTTGTCTGTTTAAGGACCCCCCCCCCATGTCTGTCTTCCTCATTATGATGGTTATAATTTCATGTCTTTAATGTGCGAGTCTGTCATGTCCCCTGTGTTTAAGACCCCCTTGCCCTTTGTGCGTCTCTGTGATGTCTTTGTCTCCCTTTGTGTCGCTCTCGTTCCCTCTCTTTCTCGTGTCCCCGCTCTTGTCTCCTCCTCTTGTTTATGTTTCCCCTTGTGTCTCATTCCTTGTCTCTCCCTAGCTGTTATGTTCTGTATTTGTTCTCATCTCCTGTTCCCATTTCCCTGATGTTATGTCAAGTCCGTGTGTCTTAAGTCTGCATCTCTGTATTTCCTGTTTTATTTTGACAGTCTAATTTGTTTAATTTTTCTTCCCCTGTGGCGTCATGTTCATTTGTATCAGCTGTGTTCCCCGTGTGTTTCCACTTCCCTTGTCACCTTTCTGTGTATTTATATGATCTGTTGTCATGCATCCATTGTTAGGTTGTCTGTTGTGTTCACACCCTGTTTCCAGGTATCCACGCATCCACACCAGGTTTTCATGTTTATGTTTAGTTTTTCCACTTTAGGTTTGTTTTGCACCTTTTTAACAGCCACAATAAACAGCCTGCATTTCGTTAAAATCTAGCTACATTCCATGCTTCATTTTGTCTGTGTTTGGGTCCTCTCTCCACACGCAGACTCTGACACTTTCTTAGCTTGGTTTTAGCATCAGCTAACCTAAACACCATCAAAAAGAGCTGTGTGAGTTAAATAGTAAAGTATCCACTATCTAATATCTATTTTGTGTTTCCTCCCTGTAGGGTGACAGAGGTGGTCCTCTGGTTTCTTATGAGCAGAACAGATTTGTCCTTCAGGGACGCCCAGTGTCTACGCTTGAGTTTCTAAGTTTGTGGACTGGATCGATGCAACCATCAAAGCCAACTAAAAGCTATCATCTGTAATGCGGTTGTTGAGGATGTCTTAACATGTATACTTTGTTCTGCTCTGACGTGAACGTTTTTATTAAGTATGGATACACATTAAGTAGAGCATGAAAATTACAAATTTTCTGTTAGAGAAGAAAAATACAAGTTAAACAAAATCAGAAAATCACACTTTATACAAGATGATTTTCGGTGAAATAAAAAGTGGCTATACCGTTGTTTATCTGTTCTGATTTAAAAAGATTCTATTTATTATATTACATTATAACAGCTATCGTGATTGACAAACACTGAGTTTTGAAGAGAAATTTAGGAAAAGTGTTCCTAAGAAAATGAATAAGAACAAGCATGTTGAGATGGATGTTCATGTGGGATTGAACTAATGACAAATGTATTTGAAGTAAAATAGCATAAACTGAATGACATATTAAGTGAAGTGTATTCATATGTGACTGAATGTTTATCTGTGTTGGAATTAGTGACAAATTAAGTACAAGATGGAAGAGAAATAAATGTAATCTAAGTCAATTTGAAGTGTAAACTTTGTTTTATATTATGTATGTGAAAAAGCCAGAGAAAGGAAGGATGATAAGGTGTTACTGGACATCAGGTGATGGTATGTCAACAATGGAGACTGGATGTCCAGAAAGAAAAAGTGGAGAGAGAGGGAGATCCAACTGGGTAAATGAGTATAAAAGAAGGCAACTCGAAACAATCCTCTAGTTTTTGCAATGAAGTGCAGAAGACATCATCTGAAGATTCAGCTCTGGGGTCCATAGAAATTATAGCAAGTAACGCCAGAGGAGCAACCACTCCCAAATACTGTGGACCCACTAATTAGATTTAGAATTTTTGACTTTTTCTCTGCACATTTTTGCTGTTTTAGATTATAAATTCAAGAGGAATTGGATTTCCATTGTTTCCTACTGGATTTAGCTCTAGTGCATTGGTGGCCAAGGCATACTCATTTTCTCCAACTTCTCTCCACTCAAAGATGAGAACAACATCAGCTGTTCTGAAAACTAGCCCACTGTTCATTCATAGTTCAGTGGACTAGTTTCAATCATTGTGGAAAGGTAGTGTTTATAAGGTTGGGGAAACCTGCAGTTAGCTGAGACTGAAGAAGTCACTTGGATGAGTGATGAAACGTTTCTCCCACTGAAAACGCTGTGTTCAGATGAACAGTATCAACCTTTTGGGATTTAGTTACCTGGATAATTGAGCATGCATCAAGACATGTTGAAAGTACTGCTACTTTTGACATGGCAAATGAGATCACTTCATGAAAAGGTCTATGTATGATACAACATGGACCTTAAACCTAAGGATAAAACTATGGATAAAACAGGTATTGTGGTGTGAGGTGAAGATTTTCAGTTTCAGTCCTTGTGTCAGCAGGCCTGAAACGCATGTTAGAAAAAGTGGACAGCTTCATGTTCAGGAAGTGGTGCAGAGGATGGTTGGGATCGCCATTCATGACAGTCACGGCTCTGCATCAGCTGACAGAGGAATTCAAGGCAAGGCAAGGCAAGGCAAGGCAAGTTTATTTATATAGCACAATTCAACAACAAGGTGATTCAAAGTGCTTTACAGAGACATTAAAAACAAAAACAAGTAAAAAGCATGATTTAAATTTGATTAAAACAAACAAACAAACAAACAAACAAAACTGTATATAAAATCAAATATCAAAACAGTAGATAAAATCAGAACAGTAGATAAAATCAGTAGTTAAAAAGTAGGTTTCGAAATTTAAACTTAAGTGTGGATTTGGTGCTTTATTCAAATACAGCTGAGAATAGGTGAGTCTTCAACCTGGATTTAAATAAACTGAGTGTTTCAGCTGATCTGAGGCTTTCTGGGAGTTTGTTCCAGATATAAGGAGCATAAAAGCTGAATGCAGCTTCTCCGTGTCTGGTTCTGACTCTGGGGACTGATAACAGACCGGATCCAGATGACCTGAGGGATCTGGAAGGTTCATACTGGGTCAGGAGGTCACTGATGTATTTTGGTCCTAAACCATTCAGAGCTTTATAGACCAGCATCAGAATTTTAAAGTCTATCCTCTGACGGACAGGCAGCCAGTGTAAAGACCTCAGAACTGGACTGATGTGGTCCACTTTTTTGGTCTTAGTGAGGACTCTAGCAGTAGAGTTCTGAATGAGCTGTAGTTGTCTGACTGATTTTTTAGGTAGACCTGTAAAGATGCTGTTACAGTAATCAAGCCTACTAAAGATGAATGCATGGACTAGTTTTTCCAGGTCCTATTGAGACATCAGATCTTTTATCCTTGAAATATTCTTGAGGTGATAGTAAGCTGATTTTGTTATTGTCTTAATGTGTTTTTCTAAGTTTAGGTCTGCATCCATCACTACACCCAAATTTCTCGCCTGGTTGGTGGTTTTTAGGTGTATAGATTGAAGTTCTCTGGTGACCTGTAATCGTTTTTCTTTTGCACCAAAGACTATTACCTCAGTTTTATTTTTGTTTAGCTGGAGAAAATTGTGGCACAACCAGTCATTAATTTCCTCATTGCATTTACCAAGAGCCTGTACAGGGCCTCGGTCTCCTGGTGACATTGTGATATATATTTGTGTGTCATCTGCGTAGCTATGATAGTTTATTTTGTTGTTCTTTATAATCTGTGCCAGTGGGAGCATGTAAATGTTAAACAGAAGGGGTCCCAAGATGGAACCTTGGGGAACTCCACATGTGATACTTGTCTGCTCAGATGTGAAGTTACCTATTGATACAAAGTAGTTCCTGTTTTCTAAGTATGTTTTGAACCAGTTTAGTACAGTTCCTGAAAGACCTGCCCAGTTCTCCAGTCGTTTGAGTAATATGTTGTGGTCAACTGTATCAAATGCTGCACTGAGATCCAGTAAAACTAAGACTGACATTGTTCCACTGTCTGTGTTCAGACATATGTCATTAAACACTTTGGTCAGAGCGGTTTCAGTGCTGTGGTTCTGTCTAAAACCTGACTAGAAGGCATCATAGCAGGTATTCTGTTTTAAGAAGTAATTGAGCTGTTGAGAAACTGCTTTTTCAATAATCTTACTTAAAAATGGGAGATTTGAGATCGGCCTGTAGTTATTCATTTGTGTCTTGCCAAGATTATCCTTTTTCAGTATAGGTTTAATTACAGCAGTTTTTAGTGATTCTGGAAACACACCTGATATTAAAGAAAGGTTGACGATCTGTAACAGATCTGACTCCAAAGTCTTTGTGACCTTTTTGAAAAAACTTGTTGGCAGGACATCTAAACAGCAAGAGGAGGAGCTGAATGCAGCTTCTCCGTGTCTGGTTCTGACTCTGGGAACTGATAAAAGACCGGATCCAGATGACCTGAGGGATCTGGAAGGTTCATACTGGGTCAGGAGGTCACTGATGTATTTTGGTCCTAAACCATTCAGAGCTTTATAGACCAGCATCAGAATTTTAAAGTCTATCCTCTGACGGACAGGCAGCCAGTGTAAAGACCTCAGAACTGGACTGATGTGGTCCACTTTTTTGGTCTTAGTGAGGACTTGAGCAGCAGAGTTCTGAATGAGCTGTAGTTGTCTGACTGATTTTTTAGGTAGACCTGTAAAGATGCTGTTACAGTAATCAAGCCTACTAAAGATGAATACATGGACTAGTTTTTCCAGGTCCTATTGAGACATCAGATCTTTTATCCTTGAAATATTCTTGAGGTGATAGTAAGCTGATTTTGTTATTGTCTTAATGTGTTTTTCTAAGTTTAGGTCTGCATCCATCACTACACCCAAATTTCTCACCTGGTTGGTGGTTTTTAGGTGTATAGATTGAAGTTCTCTGGTGACCTGTAATCGTTTTTCTTTGGCTCCAAAGACTATTACTTCAGTTTTGTTTTTGTTTAGCTGGAGAAAATTGTGGCACAACCAGTCATTAATTTCCTCAATGCATTTACCAAGAGCCTGTACAGGGCTTCGGTCTCCTGGTGACATTGTGATATATATTTGTGCGTCATCTGCATAGCTGTGATAGTTTATTTTGTTGTTCTTTATAATCTGTGCCAGTGGGAGCATGTAAATGTTAAACAGAAGGGGTCCCAAGATGGAACCTTGGGGAACTCCACATGTGATACTTGTCTGCTCAGATGTGAAGTTACCTATTGATACAAAGTATTTCCTGTTTTCTAAGTATGTTTTGAACCAGTTTAGTACAGTTCCTGAAAGACCTGCCCAGTTCTCCAGTCGTTTGAGTAATATGTTGTGGTCAACTGTATCAAATGCTGCACTGAGATCCAGTAAAACTAAGACTGACATTTTTCCACTGTCTGTATTCAGACATGTCATTAAACACTTTGGTCAGAGCGGTTTCAGTGCTGTGGTTCTGTCTAAAACCTGACTGGAAGGCATCATAGCAGTTATTCTGTTTCAAGAAGTAATTGAGCTGTTGAGAAACTCCTTTTTCAATTATCTTACTTAAAAATGGGAGATTTGAGATCGGCCTGTAGTTGTTCATTTGTGTCTTGTCAGGATTGTCTTTTTTCAGTATAGGTTTAATTACAGCAGTTCAAACAGTGTAATAACGCAAACTGGCTTCACACAGCTACTAAAAGTTTCCTCAGCACTGTTTTTTTTCTTTACAATTTTTTTTATTTACCTGGGCCATGCATTAATAATATTATGACCACAGAATTTCTATCAGCAATTATGATTTGCAATATATTGTGATGCTAAAATCAAAGTGATTTATTGGACTACTTTTAATTTTATTTTGTGAGAACTGTTACACTACAGAGAACTACGTATATGTTCAGAAATCAATAGAAAGAAGTCTATCAGTATTATATCAGTAGTAACTTCACTCACTTTAAACCTACCCAAACCTCACTGCACTCATTCTGTCATCTGTAGAAATGCAAAGAATAAAATGTGTTTTCACTGGCACAATCGCTGTTGGATGTCAATAACAAACAGGTAAAAGAAGTGTTTTTTTAAATGGACTCATATGCATAGCTTTAAGCTGATTTGAGAATGTTTTGCATTCGACCGTTAGTGTGTGTTGTCTTTAAACTGTTTACTGGCTTAGGACAGGTTGAAATATGATTCATGCACAGAAAAAGACAAACAATTTCCTCAGTGAGGCCACTGCAAGTGCAAAATACATGAACATGAATTCAGGTAGATGCATCTATTCAATAACTGCTAGGAAAGGTGAGGTGACCATATTTACTGTACTCACAACATTTATTTAAAAGGTATTCTGATCATTCTTTTTAAGGCAGCAGCACTTTCAAGGCTTTTCTGTAACTAACAAAGTCAGTATAAAGACATGACTTTATGGGAAATGCAACATTTTGGTCAATGCACTGACAAACAAATGTAAAGAAAACCACAGTAGGTGGCAGTGTAAATGCACACACTCACACATGACAGTGATAGAGGAATGGGAATACTCTGGGTTTTCTTTTATAAACACATTTCAGAAAGATAGCATTATTTTAGTATTAATAAAAATATATTCAAAACAGTCATTGTTTCTCTGTGGAGCAATCACTACTCAATGCCAGAAATGTGTACTTGATTAGACCTTTCACTCTGCATCCATAGTACTGGGGACGTTGTTTAGAGCGTAGTATTAGTAATCTGTGTTGTTTCACAGTTGCATTTGGAGTCTTAAGGTCACCCAATGCTTGCATACCAACCTTTGTGGTTCTCTTTGTCCACAGGTTTCAACAAAATGTTAACAAGATCTGAGGTTTAGTTTGTTAGTTTACTTTTATTACAAAACAGTATCAAGGTCTCTCCATGACTGGTCAGGACGCTGTTTTCAGAAATGCTCGTATGAGTTGCATTTGAGTGCAGGTACAAACGCTATACATGTTCATTTGCATTGGAGGACTAAATAACCAAACTGAGGAGACCAGATGCTAGGCTATTAGGAGAGGAATGTTGTCCCATTATTGTCTGATATAGGATTCTAGGATTCTTTCTGGGGAGACAATAACCCGACGGACCAGTTGCAGGAACTGAAAAATGCTAGGTACATGTTTTTTAATTTCATGATTCATAGAATACTACAGATATGTTTGCAGTGTTGAGGAGTAACGGAATACATCTACCGGCGTTATGTATTTAAAATACAAAATATAAGTAACTGTATTCTGTTACAGTTACCGTTTAAAAAGGTGGTATACAGTTACTTTGTTGAAATAAATGGATTACACGGTGGTCTTTTCCTGTATCATATGCTAGGCTATGCCCTCTCTATTTTTGGTAATTCCACGCAGGTGGAAACCCAAACAAAACACGCATTAAGAGGCTCTAATGCCTGGTTCTCAATCTCGCAGCCCATGTCACCTCTACTTGCCGCCCGAATAATGACGCGAAGAAATTATTTTTTAAAATTATTACTAAAAAAATGATGTAATATTAAGGCAATATGAGCAGTGTTACAGGCATAGTCCTAAAGAATGTAGCCTCATGGGTGGTGTAGTCCGTGCTGCAGGGAGAATGTGTGGGACTGCCCCTCCCTTTATGTGTGTGTGAGCACGAGGGAGGAAGAAAGTACAGTTGTCACTGACCAGAAACGGGAGATGGAAGCATGTAAATATAATAATAACCACTGCAGTCAAAAAGAGTGTCTGACGAGCCCAGTTGTAAGTAAACTGTTTAGACTCGACTGTACACTGTGTTCGTGTTTTTCTCCGAAACAATAAGTTCCATTTGAGCAGCCTTTCAACGCCTCTCTCTGTCACTCGCTAGCAAAGTTGACCCAGACAGTAAAGCTAGTTCCAGGTTTTAGCCAGACACGGAACACAACGTATTAGCCAGAAATCTCTTTACTATGGTTCGGAGCTGCGGACCTGTTTTATATACGCGCGGAATAGTTTTCTATTGGAGATCACTGCAAAAAGTGCAGCCTTACCTAATGTCCACCCTACTGTTACTTATTTTATATTAAGATTTCAAAATCTAGTTGGTATTGGTATGGCGAATAACCTTGAGTAATAGTAATAAATCACACAGCAATAGTACATTCATGTAGTTTTAAAAAGCATGACAATATATTAAGTAATCGAAAGTATTCAAAATACGTTACTCTCATTAACCCTTGTGTGGTGTTCGTATTTTTGTTACTCAGCCAGTGTTCATGGGTCTGGTGGACCGCTAGAGTTTTGGCTTTCCAAATTAACACTATCAAACAATTTTATGTTAAATTACTCAAGAGATGTTTACTTCATCCCAATTACAATCCGAACAGCAAACATGGTTAATTTTTTCCCTTTACCTTTGTTAGATCACATTTATGAATTAATGTGCTTCTCGTTTTTTTTTTATAAAATGTTATAAAAAAATAAAATCAGTTATAATCAAGTGGAGTGAGTGGAAAGACAACACATTTACACATGAAGCAATATGTTTCACAGCTAGTGATTTTTATTCATTTGAACTTCTTTAGACATATAACTCATTCAGGACAGTTTACATAACACTGTAGTGAATAAGTTGAACACATACAGTAGCTGGTCTGTCGTCTCGGTTATCAAAATGGATAATCCTGGAAATTTTGTAGAAGTTTTCCAGAGACATTGATGCACGGAAAAGTTCTCTGCCGGTTTCTGCATCCCACAGGGATTCTGTGGATTCCCCTTTGGACCTGAAAACTGCAGCAAGGATAAGAACCCCAAAGTAGGCCTGTAGATCAATTTGGTCCATCTCCTTCCACCTCTCTCCAAAAAAATGCCTTCCTTCTAGATTACTGCAATCCAGAATAATTTTCTGGATGGAATGTGGGATGAAAAGCTCAAATGAAGACCTGATGGCCTGCACATGAGTAACTGCCAGCCATGTTGGCCCTGGTTGCATCCTTATCACATTAGCAGCTCTGCAGGGTGGCTTCATTTATTGGCCAAGAAGACCATTCAATTTCACCATTTTTTGACATCCATATTTCTTCACTTGCTGTCTGGTGGGCTTGTTCTGGTCCCGGAGCTGGCTGCTGATGGGCTGGTCCTGGAACTGGCTGCTGATGGGATACTCGTCTTTGTTTTGTTACTAAATGGTGCTCAACCTCATCCTCTTCTTCAAAGTCACTGTCAGACTCTGAATTTTCAGAAATGTGATCCTCATATTCTGAAAACTCTTCCTCCATATCATCATCAGAAGCTCCTCTCTCTTCCAAAATCAATTGCAAGCCCCTCGCAGCAGATAACCTTTTGGCCATCTTGATCAGTTGTGATAAGGAACTACATTGGCAAAGTCATATTTATAGTATTATGCCCCTAATGTGCAGGTTGGATAGGGTATGAGAAAATAAAGCTTGGTTCCTGCAAGAGAGAGGGTAAATTGTGTGGGAATGTAACAGACGGTGTTGGTAGTTGAATTTTCAATAATGTTGCAACTTCGTGCGGGAGGGGAAGAAAACACTATCACCAGCACCAGAAAGGAGGAAGACAGAGTGCGGGAACACAGGACCTACACTTTTATTAGACCTGGGTCCAGTGGACCCGAACACCTTGTATGTAATGTAAATGCGTGGGGGCAGGTACAGTATGCAGTCACTGAAAATTTGTTTGGATTTTTGTTCTTCACAGAAAATAAGCTAAAGCCAATGAATTTCATGTTGAAAAAATAATTAATTGTTTAATTGTTCTTTTGAAAACAACTGAAAACGGGTCTCACAAATCCAAACACCATACAAGGGTTAAGTTATGTAACGGAATATGTTACAAAATACATTTTGGGGCATACACTCTGTAATCTGTAGTGGAATACATTTTAAAAGTAACCTTCCCAACACTGTATTTTTGCTATTAGATGTTAAGTATTACCCTAAAAATCCTTCATCTGTTGAAACACACACAAAGTTTTATTTGACTGCTGTTTTGTATTATGTAAAAATAAATTGCTAAAATCAGACAACTTATGTTTTTCAGGTTAAAATGTATTGTCTATTCTGTGGATTTAAGTTTGAGAACTTGACAAAATTTTGCTGTTCCTGTGGAAAAGACACAAGTTTTGTACCAGCTAAAGATGCTGCCACGGCAGCAGAACCTGAAGACTCAAGTGGTAATACTTTCTGAACTTCCTGCTATTTTAACTCCAACTAGTTCTATAAGAAAATAAAATGAAGAGGGCAAGATTTGTTCAGATGTTTGTACTTTTCAGATAGTGTCATAAATGAAAGACTTAGTTTTTAATTGGGAAATTATAGATCTGGTGTCATGTGACTGATAAATCTACATTTCTGGAAGCAAAAACATGTTTGTGCTGGATCTGACTGTAGGAAAGAGGTAGTGTTTTATGTGCATTATGTTCATATGTTTTTTTTTTATTAATGACTTTTTCATGTTTGCTTTTGAATTATAAACACCGATAGACAAATAAAGAGCCTCTTACTGTCTCTCTGCCTTTCCCCCTTTTTTGCTTGCTCAGCCAAATCAGTTGTTCAGTAGTTCAGTACCATGAAGGTAAAGAGGCAGAAAGGAGGATGTTCTCAAAATCCAAAAAGAAATCAAAGAAAATAGTGAAGGTATTAATAAAAAGATTTGTAAATGTTAATCTGTTGTCTGACAACACTTTTCTAATTTGTGACCACCATTTTTTTCTGAAATGTAATCTAGATTTCTGTTGGGATCATGAACAAAACAAAGACTGGCATGAGACCCATAAGAGGGAAAACACTACCATTAAATATTGAACCGAGCTGGTCATCTGAGAAGCTCTTGGGTGCTGCCATTAAAAAACTGAAAGATTTCAACCAAGATATGGAAGATGGAGAATACATCCTGCTCTACCCTGATGGCTCTCAAATAAAAAATATTCCAGGAACTGGCACACCCTTTACAATTGAACTCTCCAAAGAGGCCATTGGAAAGTCTTACCAAAGAATTAAACTATTTTTCTGCACCCTTGAAGATTTTTTGTCAGAATGTGAGTTAAATAGAATTGCCATTAGTTTATTTTTTTTAATTTTCATATTGTTAAAGATTTTTGTGATTACTGTCTAGAAGATTTTAACCAAAGCATTTCAGAAGTGCCCAGAAATGACAGTGTTTCAGAAGATGAGGAGGATGATGAAGTTATTGATAGGGTAAATCTCAGGGATTTATTAGTTTGAGATGTTAGTGCTCTCAGTTCTGGCATAATGCATTCAATGTCTGAATATAAGACTAATATTATTGTATAGGCATATATAGTGATAAGAATCGGAGCAGCCAGAATCAATGAGTTTTGGGTTTGATGATTGTATCTGACAGCTTTGGTCAAATCCAGAAAGCAGTATACCAGAGCGTATACATCGGTAAGTTGGCTACCTTGGGCCAGATCAATGTGCTAAATGTCTAATGTTCTTAACACTTTAATGTTAGCATTTGATGGCCATTAAAGCATGTTATGTTTTTTTTTAACATTTTCTTCTTAATCATTTGAACTGCATTTTATAGGTCACCTTCAATCCCAACCATCTGATGTGCAAGTATATATTATTCTTTTATATAACAATGCTGCATATTAACTTTCTAAGTTTTATTTGCATGCCATTACATCTGCAGTTGTTATTGTATTGTGTTCTGTTTGTGTTTATGCTGAAGGTTCAGAGTGGTACAGGATCTCAAATGGCATCCACATCAGCAGAACATACTTCAAGTTACAAGTTAGTCTTAAGTTATAAAATTATATAATTTCCCCTAGGGATCAATAAAGTATTCTGATTCTGAAATTTAAAAGATATAAAATTATATATCTTGAAAATAGTACAAAAATAACATGATCCGTGAAACCATTTTTTTTTTTAAATTAGTGAGGCTCTCTATCTAATCCATAACTCGAGCAATTTAAGTCACGTCAAGTACTTCAGAGCCAACCGAGCCAAATTTAGAGCCAGAATTCCTATTATACAAAATGTATTTTAATGTTGTGTTTGTACTCTTCTTTCACAGTATGTATACCAATATCTATGCACCTGTCGTTATTGACAGCAGTTCTTCAGATTCTGAGGGAGAGAAACTGCAAAAGGAAAACTGGTAATTTCATATCTTGAATAAGTACAATAAACCCATAGTTGTGTGACTCGCAGTTGAAATATTTATCAAATATTTGTTTACTAAAAATAGTGCTGGTTACTGCTGCTATTTTTGATCCTACCCTTTTACAGCAACAAACTTATGTTAACTGTTCTTGTGAAGTTATTCTGCTGATAAGTGCATTCATAAAAAAAAGATTCTGAAAATTATCTGCTTACTGATGATTGTTCTTAAGATTACTATTTTGCTTTTGAAAATGAATTAACAGAAAAAGCCCAATTGATAAAGCAAGAAAAAAATGACTTACAAAATATATAAAAAAACAAAATACATAAAGTGGAAAACAGTGTAAATATTTTCTTGCTTTTCACTGACCAGTGTTGCCAACTTAGCGATTTTGTTGCTATATTTAGCGAGTTTTCAGACCCCCTTAGTGACTTTTTTTCTAAAAAGTGACTAGCGACAAATCTGGCGACTTTTGCTGGTGTTATTGGAGACTTATGACGACTTTTTGACATGAAACCACTAGGGGTGCAACGATACACAAAATTCACGGTTCGGTTCGGTTCGATACTTTGGTGACACGGTTCGATATTTTTTCGATACCAAAAAATGTTCATGCCTTTTTAATTTATCATTTATTAAAATTATAAATATATATTTTAACTCAAAAGTACAGTTTTTAAATTTAATGTTGCTGAAACAACATGTCAATGGAAAATTGTACTTAGTAGTCAGTATAATCTTTTAATGATATAAGTTTCCATATATGATCCGAACCACCAGTGAGACGTCTGAGGGTGAGAAACACTATTTTGGTATATAAAACGGCCGCAAAGGTATAAAGAAATTAAAATAGGTTTACGTTCGCCAAAAGGAATTGTGTTTAGACTGGTTTTAGAGGTAGCCGAAATTACTTTGTGACAAATTAAAACGAGTTGAGATAAAGAAATTAAAATAGGTTTACGTTCGCCAAAAGGAACTGTGTTTAGACTGGTTTTAGAGGTAGCCGTAAAATACTTCGTGATAAATTAGCGCGCAAATGTCTATGTGTGTATGTGTCTGGAAGTAAGTTGATTTTACAGCACAATAAGTTGCTGAACTACTTCCATCTTTGTGTATCCTGCAAAAGCCCACGTACTGGTGACAAAGGAGCAAGGTTGAGTTCCATCTCATAAAACTGACACCGCTCCGTGAATAGCGCAGGAGTAGAAGGGCGTGTCAGCCACCACTCCCAAGTCAGTGTGCCAGAGAAGGCTTTGCAGTCCTGTGAAAATGGGGAATCAACCCACCAAACTCACTGCTGACGAGCAGTGGCTAGAAAAGAAATGTCCAGGCGCCGGACAAATTAGTGCTTGTAGATGGAGAAACCCTAAGAAAATAAAAAGTCCCACGTGGGAAGGGAAATGCAATCCCTCAGCTGTTACCCAGCTGAGAGCTGCCCTGAAACAAGAAATTATATTAATAAAAGACCCAAAGAAAAAATTAAAACGTAAGGAAGAGTACACACTTTTCCAAGCATGGGAAAATGAAACTGAAAAGAGAACTGAAAATAAAAAAAGGAAAGAGGAAAAGAAAAAACAATTAGCAGCAGCTTTAATAACCCCTGATGATGAAACTACAAAGCAGACACGTACTGAACAAAGATCTCCACTGACAGACCCACATAACTCTCTTTTAAATCCCTCCGTTAAACCTTCCACATCAGCCGCAGAAAAAATAACCAGCATTAAACCGAAAAAATCTAGTCTCAAACGATCTCCCGTAGTGACAAGATCAATGACAATTAAATTCGACAATGCATATGAGGGTGCACAAACAATGTTAGCCGAACATGAAACAGATTTTCATCCAGGAAGATCTGATTATGGCTCTGAAGAAGAGTGCAATGGTTGTGGTTCACGTCCAGACCCACCACCGCCGCCATCTACACTAGCATGTCCATTAGTTGAAGTAGCAAACCCCAGATATGGCACACTCCTAGGTGATGATCAGGGAGGAGGCAGGGATGACAGACCCACAATCTTTGTTTACCGCCCGTGGACACATAAAGACAGACAAAATGTAATAAAGGGCATTCCACTAATACAGGAAGGATATGAACCATGGCAAGCTGCCGTGCGTGAAGTAATTACTCAGTGGCATCTAAACGGTCACGAGGTAATGCAGTTATTCCAGGACTGCCTTGGGCTCTCCTGGGGAAGGATTAGGGGAGACTGTACCGGCTCCCTACCAAATGGTAGGGCGTTTCCCCCAGGTCATGCTGACCTCCAAGCAGCATTAATACCTGTGTTTGATAGGGCCCGTCAACAACTAGCGCCAAGAGCCAACTATGGTAAATAGGGCAAGTTAAACAGAGTGACACAGAAAACCCAAATGAATATATCGACAGGCTGAGACCAGTTTTCAGACAGAACTCAGGTCTAAATTATGCTGATGACCCACAATCACCATATCAGCAACAATTTAAACGTGCTTTTATTAAAGGATTACTGCCAAGCATTAGGTCTCATGTAGAAAAATACTGGGTAACACAAGATACAGGCACAGTAGATGAGGCGCTTCAATATGCTAATCATGCTCAGACAGTAGTGAAAAACAAAGAGAAGGCCTCAGTTTTTGCCTTAGACACTGACACTGCTTTTACAGCTTTTAGTGGGAATGGAGGTTACAGGGGAGGTTTCAGAGGTCAAAGGAGAGGGAGAGGAATGTATAGAGGAGGAGCAAGAGGCAGAGGCAGGTCTAGATACACACCAAATAGTGGTTTTAACACTGCATGCTGGGAGTGTGGAAAAAGGGGGCACTTTGCACGTGACTGTAAAACACAGAACACACTTGACACAGAATGACTAACTGCAACCACTGTGGCTGCAACCACCCAGACAGATGACAGGGAGAGCCAGATAGATGAAAGAGAAGTAAAAGAATTAACAAACAAACAAAACAATTCAGAACAGGATGAAGCTGAAGTATACAACGTTCATCAGCTAGTAAGTTTACTGGACGGAAAGCCAACACTTACGGTCTATGTAAATGGCAAAAAGCTACAAATGTTGTGTGACACAGGAGCTTGTAAAACAGTACTTAAGGTAGAGCCCCCACGCACAACCTTTTCTACAGAAGTAATAATGGTGAAAACAGCGTCAGGGCACGTAAAAACTCAGTCACTAACAGTGCCAGTGACATTTTTGCATAAACCTAGCCAACGCTCCTGTTACATGCCATGTATAGTAGACCCAACCTGCCCAGTAAACTTATTAGGAAGAGACGTGATGACAAAACTAGGGATAGGAGTTGTCCCCACAGATGCAGGCATGACAGCAGAAATAATGTTAGCAGAGGAAGACCCCTATCAGAGGGAAGGAAAAGGAGAGCCAAACTACTACTGGTCATTAGATTTGCCACCTCTTACACAGCTCAAAGAAGCAGCTGAAAAACATCTTCCCTTAAGTGCCGAAAAAATGAAGCCAACTGAGTATCACAACACCCTGTGCTATAAACAAACCCCAGGCCCAGACCCTCTGTATGATAAACAGGTACACAGCCTAAAAAGCCCATATTTGACTCTGCAACACTTATATGTTACAAAGAGCGGAAATGCAGTATGTTCAGTGATCCAACCAGACCCAGTAAAAAAACTAAACAGGATCACAAAACCCCATGTATCAGTTGCAAAAACAGCAGGTACACAATGGTATCAATTAGGTGATATCCTGCAAAAGGTAGAAAATGATAAATATACACCTACAGAGGAAGAGGGTTGGGCACAGGGTAAAAGAACAGGGTGCATGAGATATACACTTGGCTGGGTGATAAGAACTACACCCAACACTCATCTGCACGACAGCACACAAGAATGAGAAATTTTCTCGCTAGAAGAAGAGCCAGCACTTAAAAGTTTACCTTCTACATTGTGGTCGAATGGACCAACTGATGTGGGATTAATAAAAAACGCAGACTCAGTAACAGTACAGACTGTTTCATCCCACAGGCCCATTAGACCACAATACCCCTTATCTAAGGAAGCAACAGAAGGAATTAGGCCAGTGATAAAGGATATGGAGAAAGCAGGAATTTTAATAAAAATCAAGTCTGCTACCTGCAATACTCCAATCTTTCCAGTAAAGAAAGCTAATACTGGAAAGTATCGTTTGGTACATGATCTGCGAGCAATAAATGAAATTACTGAAATGATACCTCCAGTAGTAGCAAATCCTCACACTATACTGAATCAAGTTACTCCAAAAGAACAATGGTTCTCAGTGATAGATTTATCAAACGCCTTTTTCTCAGTGCCTTTGCATCCTAACTCACAATATCTGGCTTCACATTTGAGGGACAAAGATACACCTATACTAGGTTACCTCAGGGATTTCAAAACAGCCCCACTCTCTATGCTGAAGCTTTAAAGAAATCAATGATGTCCTGCCTCCTGCCAGCAGGAGGACAGTTTTTACTTTACGTAGATGACATTTTAGTGACTGGCCACACAGAGGAAGGGTGTAAACAAAATACTATGGCTGTGTTACGTCACTTGGCTGAGCAAGGCCATAAAGTGTCTCTGAGTAAACTCCAATTATGGAGACCTGAAGTAACATACTTAGGGCACACCCTCTCAGGCACAGGAAGAAAACTATTAAACACAAGAAAAGAAGCTATTCAAAATGCACCACAGCCACAAACTAAGCAACAGATGATGAGTTTTCTCGGGTTATGTAATTTTTGCAGGGCGTGGATTCCCGAATATGCGGCACAGGTGCAACCACTGCAAAACCTAATCTATGGAAAAGATCTTGCTTTAAAAGATAAAATACAGTGGACACCAGAAGCAGAAAGAGCATTTACCAAACTAAAAATCATGCTCCAAACTAATGTTGTGCTTGCGTTACCGGATTATGACAAACCATCCATCCATCCATCCATCTTCATCCGCTTTATCCGAGGCCGGGTCGCGGGGGCAGCAGCCTAAGCAGAGAAGCCCAGACCTCCCTCTCCCCAGCCACCTCCTCCAGCTTATCCGGGGGAACACCAAGGCGTTCCCAGGCCAGCCGAGAGATATAATCTCTCCAGCGTGTCCTGGGTCTGCCCCGGGGCCTCCTCCCGGTGGGACATGCCCGGAACACCTCACCCAGGAGGCGCCCAGGAGGCATCCTTGTCAGATGCCCGAACCACCTCAACTGGCTCCTTTCGATGTAGAGGAGCAGCGGCTCTACTCTGAGCCCCTCCCGGATGGCCGAACTTCTCACCCTATCTCTAAGGGAGAGGCCAGCCACCCTTCGGAGGAAGCTCATTTCTGCCGCTTGTATCCGCGATCTCGTTCTTTCGGTCACTACCCACAGCTCGTGGCCATAGGTGAGGGTAGGAACGTAGATCGACTGGTAAATTGAGAGCTTCGCTTTTACACTCAGCTCCCTCTTCACCACGACGGACCGGTGCAGCGTCCGCATCACTGCAGCCGCAGCTCCAATCCGTCTGTCGATCTCCGGCTCCCTTCTCCCATCACTCGCGAACAAGACCCCGAGATACTTGAACTCCTCCACTTGGGGCAGGAACTCATCCCCGACCCGGAGTGGGCACTCCACCCTTTTCCGGCTGAGAACCATGGCCTCAGATTTGGAGGTGCTGATCCTCATTCCCGTTGCTTCACACTCGGCTGCGAACCGTTCCAGTGCAAGCTGGAGGCCTTCACCTGATGAAGCCAACAGAACCACATCATCCGCAAAAAGCAGAGATGAGATTCTGAGGCCACCAAAGCGAAAGCCCTCCGCCACTTGGCTGCACCTAGAAATCCTGTCCATAAAAATTATGAACAGAACCGGTGACAAAGGGCAGCCCTGGCGGAGCCCATCACCCACCGGGAACGAGTCCGACTTATTGCCAGCAATGCGAACCAAACTCTTGCAACGGTTGTATAGGGATCGAATGGCCCGTATCAATGGGCCAGACACCCCATACTCCCGCAACACCTCCCACAGGACACCCCGAGAGACACGGTCGAATGCCTTCTCCAAGTCCACAAAACACATGTAGACTGGTTGGGCAAACTCCCATGCACCCTCAAGTATCCTTGAGAGGATAAAGAGCTGGTCCAGTGTTCCGCGACCAGGACGAAAACCGCATTGTTCCTCCTGTATCCGAGGTTCGACTAGCAGACGAACTCTCCTTTCCAGCACCCTGGCATAGACTTTCCCAGGGAGGCTGAGGAGTGTGATCCCCCTGTAGTTGGAACACACCCTCCGGTCTCCCCTCTTAAAGATGGGGACCACCACCCCGGTCTGCCAATCCAGGGGTACTGCCCCTGATCTCCACGCAACATTGTAGAGGCGTGTCAACCAGGACAGCCCTACAACGTCCAGAGCCTTCAGGAACTCGGGGCGGACCTCATCAACACCAGGGGCTCTGCCACCAAGGAGTTGTTTAACTGCCTCAGTGACCTCGCCCCCGGAAATTGGCGGGTCATTCCCCTCATCCCCAGACTCTGCTTCCTCCTCGGAAGACGTGTCAGTGGGATTAAGGAGGTCCTCGAAGTATTCCTTCCACCGCCTGACAATTTTCTCAGTCGACGTCAGCAGCGCTCCACCAGCACTATACACAGTGCAGGTAGAGCACCGCTTTCCCCTCCTGAGACGCCTGACGGTTTGCCAGAATCTCTTCGAGGCAGTCCGAAAGTCTTTTTCCATGGCCTCTCCGAACTCCTCCCACACCCGAGTTTTTGCTTCAGGCACTGCCCGAGCCGCATTCCGCTTGGCCTGTCGATACCTGTCGGCTGCCTCCGGAGTCCCACAGGCTAACCAAGCCCGATAGGACTCCTTCTTCAGCCTGGTGGCTCCCTTCACCTCTGGTGTCCACCATTTGGTTCGGGGATTACCACCACGGCAGGCACCAACCACCTTGCGGCCGCAGCTCAATGCAGCAGCTTCGGCGATGGAGACGCTGAACATGGTCCATTCGGACTCAATGTCCCCAGTCTCCCTCGGAATGCTGTTGAAGCTCTGCCGGAGGTGTGCGTTGAAGATCTCGCGGACTGGCAAACCATTCTACTTAAATGTAGATGGAACACAGGGATACATGAAAGCAGTATTGACACAATCATTTGGAGAAAAACAAAGGCCACTAGCTTTCTATTCAAGCAAACTTGATTCAGTGGCCTCAGGAATGCCCACTTGTGTACAAGCATGTGCAGCAGCTGCAGAGGCAGTGCAAAAATCTGCTGACATAGTTTTAGGACACACTCTGATTGTTAGAGTACCACATGCAGTAACTTCTATACTGCTACAAGCACATTTGCCTTTCTTAACACATGCTAGACAACTCTCCTATGTCGGTATACTGCTTTCACAGTCCCACATCAACATAGTGAGGTGTGGACCTTTAAATCCTAGCACATTGTTGCCAACACCCATGGAGGGAAAAACACATTGCTGCGTGGAAAAATTAGAAGAGGAAACTAAACCACGTACTGACATCTATAGTACACCACAGGAAGGTTTCACTAACGTCTTTGTTGACGGTTCAGCCTTAAAAAATGCACAAGGGCGTAACTGTGTAGGATATGCAGTAACCACAACAGATACTATAGTGGAAGCAAAAGCCTTGTCTCACACATATTCAGCTCAGAGTGCAGAACTGACTGCAGTAATTAGAGCATGTGAAATACATGAAGGACAGGATATTAATATCCACACAGACAGCCAGTATGTATTTGCAGCAGTTCACCACTTTGCAAAAATATGGGATAACAGAGGAATGGTGACCTCCTCTGGAAACCCAGTTCAACATGCAGATTTGCTGAAGCAACTGTTACGAACAGTACAACTGCCGCGACATTTAGCAATTTGCAAATGTGCAGCACATCAAAAGGATGACTCTGAAATTACAAAGGGCAACAATTTTGCTGATAAAGCTGCAAAAGCAGCAGCTATAGCAACCACAGTTTTACTAATAACTCTTGAAAATCAGACCATCCCACTGTCTGTACTGCAGGATGAACAAAAAGCAGCACCATTAAAAGAACAGAAGCAATGGCTAAAACACGGAGCAGTACTAGACGCTGATGACTTAATGAAAATAGCAGGGAAACCTATTCTTCCCAATTCATTACACAAAACAGCCGCTCTAGTGAGCCATGGTTTAAGCCATGTCTCAACCGGAGGGATGATCTTTATAATAAATCAACAATTTTATACTGTAAATTTTGAAACTTCAGCAAAAGAATATGTGAGAACATGTATGACTTGCCAAAAACACAATACCCAAGGTAATTTAAGGCCAAAAAGAGGACATTTTCCTACACCACCTCACCCATTTCATATAATTCACATGGATTTCATTGAATTGAATGAATGTCAGGGCTCAAAATATGCTCTAGTAATTATAGATGTTTTCTCAAAATGGCCAGAAATCTACCCAGTGAAAAAAGCAGACGCAATCTCAGTTGCAAAGTGTCTATGCAACCATTTCATTCCGACATATGGTATTCCTACTCTGATAAGATCAGATAATGGAACCCATTTTGTAAATGACGTGATCAGCAAAGTATCTGAAGCACTAGGTTTCAGTTTAAAACACCATTGTGCCTACCATCCACAGAGTGCAGGATTAGTGGAGAGAACAAATGGCACTATAAAACAAAGGCTCAGGAAAACAATGGAAGAAACTGGCAGACCATGGCCAGAATGTGTAGGCCTAGTCAAAATGTGGATGAGAATAACACAAGGAAATAACAAACTGTCCCCATTTGAAATAATACATGGGCGACCTTTTCCATTGCCAGTTACTAGTGAGCCACTAGATAAATCAATCCGTGAAACCACTCTGGCAGATTGGATGACTCAATTGTTGACAAACAGAGAAGTTGTTTTGAACAATAAACTGCCGCAAGATTCTCTTTCACCTATTTCTTGCAGGTTGAAGCCAGGTGATTGGGTTCTTGTCCGAGTACTTCAAAGGAAAAATTGGAGCTCGCCACGGTGGGAGGGTCCATACCAAGTGCTTCTGACCACTCCGACTGCCTGCAAAATAGCAGAGAGACCCTCCTGGATACATCAGAGCCACTGCAAAAAGGTTGAGGTCCCAGGAAACTCCGACACCCCCGAGGAAGCATATTAGGGAAATCTCACCCACACTTGATTGCTTCAGTGGTGAGGGGGAAGTGCTGATCGGGCGCCTGTAGGGAATTGCTCGCACTTCAACCTCCAGCTGCTGATCAACTCTAGGGTAGCCAAGTGACAGGGTGTGATGGACCTGTGTGCAACCATGGGAAGGTGCACCCTCCTGATTACCTTGACCATGACGCTCACTCTTACAGGACCCCAGCTGATGCCAACAACAGCTGAACTACGAGGCAGATAGAAAAGATGGACGCACGACAACTCCCACCTAAGAGACATGACACAAGATCACATCCATCCGTGGATGAACAATGCCTGGTACCGCTACATCCACGACAGGATCAAGGCAGAATCAGCAAATACAGACTGTTATGTCTGTTCTCATATGCCCAGCACGTCGACACACCCCACACTATATGTGTTCTTGGACCACACTTTCAGGATGATCGCAGTAAACACCACTTCTACAGCGCGCCGGAAAAGAAGATCAACGTTCCCTAAACTTCAACCACATGACCCGATATGGGGAAGCGACGGACCTGAGGAATTCAAATTATGGACTACTGGACAGAAAGTACTCCATTCATTGTTCCCCTGGGTGGGAACTGGAAAAAACATGCTGAGGATTGAAACTCTGGACTACCGTTTTGGACTCTTCTTGAACGCTTTGTGCAAGATCAACAAACAGCAGAATCAGGAAATTGATGCATTATGGATTGCAGTGATGCAACATCAAGGAGCCCTGGACATGATTACTAGCAGAGAAAGGGGACTTCGCGTCCTCTTCAACAACATCTGTTACACATACATACCAGACAATGTACACTCATCAAATATGACTGATGCTTTGAATGCCTTGAGAGAGATCCAGCAGGCTCATAATCAGGACTATGTAAGTGATACAAGTAACTGGTTTTCTTGGCTTTACACTGGCTCCTGGCTACAGGTGCTAAAAAGACTACTCATTGGAGTATTTTTACTTTTATTTTGTGTCTTTGTAACATGTATACTACCATGTCTAAAACTCATGATTAACCGCATAATATTTTCCACTGTTGCTGCATACATAGCCGTGAAAGGTGATGATAATGACCCCGACCTGTTGGAATGTGAAGACTTTGTGTGATTAATGACGATGTAACAGAAAATGTATAACAAGATGTTACATACTGATATCTCACTTAAAAGTTACACTGACAACAGGAGGGAATGTAAATGGAAAATTGTACTTAGTAGTCAGTATAATCTTTTAATGATATAAGTTTCCATATATGCTTAGAGGTGTATAATCGATTGTGTAGTGATAGGATGTATGATCTTTAGTAGGCTTTGTGTTTATCCCAGGGTGCTCTGGTATTCAAAACCACATCCTGGGAACATGGGGGAGGTTGTACCTTGTCTTATTGTTTTATGGTAGAACTTCCTGCCCTTTGTATGGTTTCACTGTGTTACCTATGGTAAACCATACATTGGGTGTGAGGGAGACTACCCTCTTTATGACCAAGGATGTTCCTCCTGCTTTTACATTTTATGACCCTTTGATCAGCAGGAGGACACACACACACACACACACCTAAACATCCACATTCCAATGTAAGGAACAAACACCCACTGATGTATAAATAAAGATCAGGGCAGTCTCAGAGTGCAGGACACAGAGCCCTCACTCTTACTGCGGGTGCTCTGTGCTGCCCTTGTATACAAGTAAAACTGTGTTTCTCCTCTCTGATTCTTAACTGAAGAAGTGTTTTAGAATACATCTCTTAACACAACAAAATAAAAAAAATAAATCTATTTGATCGAGAAATCACTCATCTTTGGAAAAGAGAGTTTATTACAGAGAAATGGCTCTTTCCAAAATAAAAGCTATACTATATGCTTCTTCTGGAGTATATTCTCAGCAGCATATTAAACATATCAGGTCCCCATAAGGAGAATCATGTGCTAACGGCTGTCTAAATGACTCGGGTAAAGTTTGTAGCATGCGTGCTTGTTGTTTTTGTCTGCTTCCACTTGTCTTTGCACTAGGATGATGTCGGTGTAAATGTGCAGTCATATTCGTTGTGTTCCCACTAGTGCTGTCAGCGTTAATCTCGTTAAAATGACATTAACGCCATAACGCGGCAAATCTCCGTTAACAAGTTACCGCGGATCGCCCCGTGCTTGGGGCTGGACGGCGTCAACACGTTAACAAGCTAACTGCGCTAACGCACTAGTTCCCACAAATTGAGCATTGCGTGGCACATCCGACATACTGTTTTACTTTTGTCCATGACGCGCTTACCTTCAGGGTCATGCTTCACATGAAAACCAAGATAGTTCCAAACGCCAGATCTGAATGAGGGTGGGGGAGGTTCAATTTCGGGTAGCGTTGAGGCACTTGCCATGTTGCAACGAGCTTAGCTTCTGTCTTGCTAGCTTGCGCTGTGCTCAGTGGATCTGCACTCGACAGTGCAGCCTAGGCGGAGTAGTCGAACGCAGATCCACTGAGCGCTCAACACAGACAGCATCGTCAGAAGAAAAGTTGATAAAATAAATAAAAAATGTTGTATTGTTCGATACATATGCATACTGAACCGAAAGCACTGTATCGAACGGTTCAATATCGATACGAGTATCGTTGCACCCCTAGAAACCACGTATCGCTCTTACTGTCAACAAGCAGCCGGTGGTTCCGTGGGCACATCGCCCAAGTCAAAGCGCTCACAGGCGGTGGATAGTCGTCACGCAGCAGTCGCCCCCAGCAGCTGTCAGAGCAGATGTTGTTCACCCTTACGCGTACAAACTGCAAATGAATCGCGCATGAGCGAAGCGGGAGCAGCGGTAAATGTTCATTTTTCTTTGTCTAAAATAAATCAGTGCACTAAAACATCATTCCAACATAGTCACTTGCTCATTTCCTCCATCGTGTGTGTGCCTCTCTGTGACATAAGCTAAACATCTAGCTAGCTAGCTCATCATGTCTCAGTCTAAACTGTACACTCAAAAATACAGGAAAGAGTGGGAATCAAACCCTGAATTTAAGGGCTGGTTGAAGCAGTTTATTGGAGATGATACACGTGCATACTGCCTGTATTGCAAGGCGGATTTCTACGCCAAACTGAGTGATGTGAAAAAACACATGCTAACACAAAAACATACTCAAAAGGCAAAGCATTATAACAGTTCCACCCAAATGAAACTGCAGTTTCTTACTAAAAAAAACAGACTCTTCAAAAAAGGCCGAAGCCACCATGGCATTAGCTATCGCTGAACACTGTTCCATGCTGCCATGTGATTATATTGGAGAGGCATGTAGAGCTGCTTTCTCAGACTCCACTGCTGCCACCCATTTCAAAATGCACAGGACAAAGTGCACAGAAATGATTAATGGTGTTCTGGCACCATACTTTCTGAAAAAGTTGGTTGCAGATGTGGGTGATCAGCGTTTCAGCCTCCTCCTCGATGAGTCCACAGATATAAGTGTTTCTAAGTATCTGGGGGTTGTCATAAGGTACTTTAGTGACACCAAGCAGACAATTGTGTCCACTTTTCTAGGGCTTGTTGAGTTGGAGGGAGGAGATGCCAGATCTATAGCTCGTGTTGTTGTGGGTTTCCTTGAGAAGTGTCTTAAAAAAGACAATCTCTTGGGGATATCAACCGACAATGCATCTGTGATGACAGGGATTAACAATGGGGTCCATAAAGTGCTGAAGGAGGAGTATGGCCTCAAAGATCTTGTTCTTATTCGCTGTGTATGCCACTCTCTGCAGCTTGCTGTAAGTCATGCTTCCAATGACACCATACCCCGTAGTGTGGAGTACTTGGTACGAGAGACTTATAACTGGTTTTCAGTGTCTCCAAAGCACAGGGAGGCCTACAAGGCCATTTATGAGACTATCAACTGTGGGGAGAAACCTTTACAGATAACCAAGGTGTGTGCCACACGTTGGCTCTCCATTGAACCTGTGGTTTCATGCATTTTGGACCAGTGGGATGAGCTTAGGCTGCATTTTGCAGTCACCAAGTTCAGTGAACACTGCTGCATGGCTGAAGTTTTATACTCCATGTACAATGACCCTCAAAATATCTTGTACATGACTTTTCTGAAGTCAGTGCTGGGAGAGGTACAGACCGCCATCAAGGCTTTTGAAGGAGAACAGGTAGATCCTCTTAAACTACTTTACAGCTTGGTTAGCCTGATCAAGTCTGTGAGCAGCAGGGTGCTGAATCCACTGGCGAATGTTGATGTACTCAAAGAGCCAATAGAGGGATACATCAGTTCCAAACCATACCTTGGTTACCTTTTTGAGTCAAAAGCAGCTGAGTTGCACCTTGCGCCTGAGGATGAAAAAAATGTCAGAAAGCGGTGTGTAGCCTTTACCATATCCCTTACTAATGAGTTGAGGGTGAGACTGCTGGACAATATTGAAGCATTGCAGTACATGTCAGTTTTCAATGTGGAGGAAACTCTAAAGCACAACAAGAGCCGTGGAGAAATAGAAAAAATTGCAAAACTCCTTGGCTTCTCCCCTGAAGCGATAGATAAGATTGTCCATCAATGGCGTACCATCCATCTTAGTAAATGGAATGAGACAAAAAACACAATGGACTTCTGGAGTGAGATTTGGAAGTACAGGGATACAGCTGATATCAACCCATTTCAAGAACTTGCAATGGCTGCTGTGTCTGTGTTGTCCTTGCCACACTCAAATGCTGAAGTTGAGAGAGTATTCAGCCAGATGAGTGTGGTAAAAAGCAAACTTAGAAATCGGATGTCCTTGCAGAGCCTTAACTCCATCCTGTACATCCAATATGGACTGAAGCTGTCTGGTGAGGCTTGCTATGACCACCAGCTGCCTGACAATGTTTTGCAGCTTTTTGGCACATCAGCTGCGTACTCATTTAAGTCAAATGCTACAGTTGCTGAACCTGCAGTAGAGAATCTTGACAAAAATGAGGATGACCCACTCTTTCTGTGAGCCAGCACAGCCTGGATGTCTGAACAAAAAACAAAAAAAACCCCAATCAGCCTGAATTAGGACCAGACTAGTCCCCAGCATTTTTTCGCATTGCCACTGTTTATTTCTACTGTCTGTTTTTGGTCCATTTAGATTGCTAATGTAGTTTGTTAACAACATTATGGTTAAAAATGTTCTTCTGTTACCCTTATTCTTGTGTGGTTTAAAACTACTTAAAAAGGAAAAAAAAAAAAAAAAAGCCCCCCCCCAAAAAAAGTAACTCCGCCAGAGTGCCTATTTTGGGTCACTTTTGCCGGTCCCAAGCCCGGATAAAGGAGGAGGGTTGGAATTATGATATTAAAACTAATTGCTAAAAGAAATGTAACTTGTAGTTGTAAATATAAATGCCTAAATGCATTTAGGATGTTTTTTACTCACTTTATGTCTGGTCCATGGTGCTACTTCTCTCTCCTACAGCGTAGTTTACAAGCATGACCAATTATGCAAATTAGGTGATGACGTCATTTAGCGACTTCTAGCGACTTTTAGGACAGCCAATAGCGATTTTCCTTACTGAGTTGGCAACACTGTCACTGACTCAGTCTACAGTGATGAACCTGGTGGATTGACGCCTGCAGATGTCATCTCAAATCTGTGTCTGAAGAATAACAAAACCTCCTGTAGCAGATTCAACATTAACTGAGCCAGTGTCTGGGATGGTGCCTACCAAGGCTTCAGAAGGTCTTCATATAGTCCCAACTCTGGCATGATGGTGAAATTCTCTGATGACGTTGGGCTGGTGGAAGAGGCAATAGACACAGGTGGGCCTACTCGAGAATTTCTCACCCTTTTGATGGAAGCCATAAAGACGAGAAGAATATTCGAAGGAAAACACCATGCCAAATATTTCACATTTGATAGTAAAGGTATTTATTTTTTTCACATTTTTGCCATGGTCAAAATTAGTTTATTATAATGTAATATCTTTATCTTCAGCTGGAGATGAAAATGAATATTTCTACATTGGAAGAATGATTGCAGTTTCCATTGTCCATGGTGGTCCAGGGCCACGTTGTCTATCTCCAAACTTCTTTATGTACCTTGTTGGAAAAGACAAGACATTTGAGGCTCCAATTGATGATATACCAGATGAAGAAATCAAGAAGGCTCTACTACAGGTAAATTTGTGATGTTAGGATTATGACAAACGCCAATAAATGCAAAAGACCTACATTTAATACCAGTTATTTACTTAACATAATCTTGGAAAATACTCTCCCAAAAAATCATCCCAGGCCTATATGACAGAGAATGTGCATCCTCTTTTCATTTTGCATATTTTAATTTATATTTTATTATATTGTGGTTTGCAGTGTTTTGTGTTGTTTCACTTTAAATTTGTGTAAAAGGAGAAAGCTGAAAATTTAAAGTTAAAGTTGAAATGTAAATAGTTGGTTTTTGTATTTTATAGGGTTTTTTTTATTACATTTTATGTGGAGTGAATAAATAAAAGTATATTTACGGTGGCCCCTAGAGACAAAGCACGTACAAACTCCAAAACACGTACAAACTGCAAAGCACGTACAAACTGCAAAACACATACAAACTCCGACGCACGTACAAACTCCCAAACGCATGCAAATTCCAACACACGTACAAATTCCGAAGCATGTACAAATTCCAAAGCACGTGAATCCCCCAAAACACAACGGAAGTGTTCCAGGATGCTAGGGGCAGTATTGAGCTTTTGTTACCTAGTGGACAGGTAAATGAAATTTTTTTCTTAATTATTTGAATATATATATATATGAGTGCTTGTGTATAAATACACAAACAATACACATATGCTTTCAACTGTGTAATTTAAGTGATCTAGGTAGCTCTGTTTTGGAAGTTCAGTTAATGCTAGCAATGTGTTTTGGAATTTGTACATGCTTTGTTCGTGCTTTGGAGTTTGTACGTGTTTTGGAGTTTGTACGTGCTTTGTCTCTAGGGGCCCCCGTATATATTTATATATAAACGTATATAAATAAAACCACGGTTTTTTTACATTAGTTATTCCTTTTGTGCATAATTTTATATTGTTTTTGATAATAAATTAATTAAAGCAACAAAACAACCTGAAGAGCCAGTTGGGAGCTGAAAGAGCTGGCTCTTTTTAGTGAGCCGAGCCGAAATAGCTGGTTCTCTAAAAAGAGCCGGAATTCCCATCACTACAAAGAGTACAATATACGTCGGCATTTTGACACCAAACACGGAGCCAAGTATGCCAAAGTTAGCCTTCAAGAAAAACGATAAATAGTCAAAGAATTAAAAGACAAACTGCGATGGCAGCAGAATGTGTTCACAAAAGCCAAAGCCAAAAATTATGTGGCAGTGAGAGCTAGCTTTATTGTGGCTGAAGAAATCGCCCGCGCTTCAAAGTGTTTTTCGGAGGGAGCGGTGTTGAAGCAGTGCATGCTGAAGGTGTGTGAGCAGGTGTACCCCGACCAGATACAGACTTTTCAAAATGTCAGTTTGTCAAGAAACACCATCGCGGACCTTTCAACACAGGTAACTGAAGAGTCTCGCAGTTACACAGCCTTCTCATTAGCTGTTGATGAAAGCACAGACAACACGGATACGGTGCAGCTATCCATTTTTATTAGAGGCGTTAAGCCGGACCTCTCTGTCACCGAGGAGCTCTTGGATGTCGCTGCCATGCATGGGACTACCACGGGACGGGACATTTATAATGCGGTGGAGAAATCCATAAGTAAAACTGGATTGCCCTGGGAAAAGTTGGTGTCATTAACTACAGATGGCGCACCTGATATGTGTGGGGGAAAAGCAGGACTGGTTGGACTAATAAAGGAGAAAATGCAGAAAAGTAACTGTCATACACCACTGATAACGTATCACTGCATTATCCATCAAGAAGCTTTGTGCAGAAAGGTGCTGGAGATGAATCATGTAAATGGTAAATGGCCTGTATTTATATAGCGCTTTACTAGTCCCCAAGGACCCCAAAGCGCTTTACATATCCAGTCATCCACCCATTCACACACTGGTGATGGCAAGCTACATTGCAGCCACAGCCACCCTGGGGCGCACTGACAGAGGCGAGGCTGCCGGACACTGGCGCCACCGGGCCCTCTGACCACCACCAGTAGGCAACGGGTGAAGTGTCTTGACACAACGACCGAGACTGTCCAACCCAGGGCTCGAACCGACAACCTTCCGATTACAAGGCGAACTCCCAACTCTTGAGCCACGATCGTCCCGATATAATGAACGTGGTCATGAAAACTGTAAATTTCATTTGGGTTCGTGGCCTGAATCCCCACCAGTTCCAGCTGTTCCTGCAGGAGATGGGCTTGGAACACGAAGACCTGCCATACCATACAGAAGTGAGGTGGCTAAGTAGGAGCAAAGTCCTCAAACAATTTTTTGAGCTTAGGGAGGACATTGCTTTTTTCATGCAGAATAAAGGAAAACCCAAGTCTGAACTGTCAGATCCAAATTGGCTGTGTGATTTTGCCATCTTATGTGACATAACTGAGCATCTCGCCCAACTGAATCAGAAGCTGCAGGGACGCAAACAAGCATCATACAGATGCCCAATATGATCACGTTTCCAGCGTAAACTGGACCTATGGAAGTGCCAAGTGGAACAGGGCAATCTTGTCACATTTTCTGTTTGTCAGAGGATCTCAGCATCATTTCCAGGTGTTTTTTCATGTGCTCGTTTAGCTACAAAACTGAGCCGGTTAATGAATGCGTTTGATTGGCGCTTCTCAGACTTCAGAACACTATACTCGGGCTTCGCCATCTTTACCAGTCCTTTCACCACTGATGTCAGCAAAGCCCCCCATCACCTTCAGCTGGAGTTAATCGAGCTTCAAAGCGACAGCGGCCTGAAAGCAAAGTTCCAAGATGCTGCAATCGAGGACTTTTACTGTCTACTGCCCCCTGGTGTAATGCCACAGCTTCGACTTCATGCTGCCCGTGTTCTGTCCATGTTGGGGAGCACCTATTTGTGCGAACAGATGTTTTCAACAATGAATCTGAACAAAATCAAGCACAGATCACACATCACTGATGACAACCTCCAAGCTGTTTCGCGGATTGCAACAGTACTAGAACTAAAACCAGACATTGACACGCTGACCAAAGGAAAACGGTGTCAGACATCAGGCCATAAAACACATAGGTAAGTAATTTTAAAAACCTATTTAAAATATAATAAAATGTATTTCAACCAAGTGCAATTTAATGATAGCACTTGCATGTTGTTTTGTGTTTGTTGTTTTCAGAACAAGATCAATGGATGAGGTTGGTGGAGAGCGGATCCACTTGATGTGTTCAAGGACAGGCAGGATGTCATTTTGAACTCATAGTTGTGAGCTGAGACAATGTTTATTTGTTATTTTGAGTTATATTATACTACTTTATGTGCAACAATGTTTTTGTTATTTACAGGTTTATGCAGACAAATGTTTACTCCTGAAGGCTGTGGACAGCCTTTTGTTTTTGTAAAATTCTACATCTGTCCCATGTTCTTTGTAGCTCACTATTGATGATTGTATGTTATTCTGATCCTCTCAATTGAGACCAAACCATTTTGATAAGTTATTATCATAACTTGTTCAAATATTTTTCTTTATTTGCTTAAATAGTTTGTTTGTTGAGCAGTGGAGTAATGTGGGTTTCTTAACTTGACAAATTAGATTAGATGTATGTCATAGTAACAGAACAACAAGCAAACACTTTTTAAATGCATAGTAATATTTGTAACTTGAATGAGTAATAAATACATTTGTCAATATGTTATGTAGTTACATTTATTTTACATTATATATTGTTACACTGAATTACATTTATATTATTTTACAGTTACATCTGGCCCTTTGAGGGCAACCATTATACTCATGTGGCCCTCAGTGAAAATGAGTTTGACACCCCTGCTATACAACAACAGATACAAGTATATACATAAACAGAGAACTGGGGATACTGTTCTCCAACTACAACAATATCTATAACAACAACACTCATCTACACATGGTTGTATTTGAACGTGCAATGCTTCGCAGCCAGTAGCAGAATTAAAAAAATCAAAATCAAATTCTTTTTTCCAATTATTTTGGAACTTGCACGCTTATTTCCTTCTCTTACTGATCATTGCCATTTCTCTTCTGCTTCCTTTTCCTTTGTTCTGGTTCCCACACTCGACTTCGAGGTGTTACCGTTATTATTGTCCGGCCGGAAACGGCAGCCCGGTTAAGGATGGTTTAGCAATTTTGTTGTCCGGGTGGATATCGGGAGAAATTCGGGAGAATGGTGCCCCCGGGAGATTTTCGGGAGGGGCACTGAAATTCTGGATTCTCCCTGAAAAATCGGGAGGGTTGGCATGTATGCTCCACCCAGGGTGGAGATTTTCGAAAACTCAGTTTTTGCGTTCACGTGTGGACGAGGAAAACGGAGATTTAGTCATGCAACGTCAAAGGTGTGCGCCTTTTTTGACGTGACGCTGTGTGCCACGTTATTGTTTGCATGAGATGAATTTCTACAATGTCGGATATACACAAAATACTGTTGCTGTTAATCTGACTTTTTGCAGTTTTTACACACTTACACATACACACGCAGTTAAGACAGCGGCGTCAGAGTGAACTTCTCCATTCAACACAGACAGTCTCAAAACCTAAACCGACGTCGTCGTCGGTTTTGAATAAATTTTATTTATTTTTAATTAAGATTTATGCATGCTGTATGCATTTTGTTCATTCCTAAGTTGTGAGTCTACACCAGCCAAAATACTGTTTTTGGTTATTAACATTTGAAATGATGAAGGCACATGAAAAGTAACACAAAATTAGCTGCCTTTGGAGAAAAACACAAAAACTTTTCAGAAGTACTTAAGGTTTGCATAAAACCGTGTTTACTCTTTCCCTCCCAGGCTTCTAGACTTCTGATTGGCCAACATTTCTTCACGGCTAGGATTTGGCATGTTCTTGACAATGTTTGACTGCGTTTTTGGCGTTTACATGTGGACAGAGATATTTTTCAAAACTGCATGTGTGGACGGGATTTAAAAATAAAAAAAAACACGAAAACGGAAAATCTCTGTTTTAAAAAATAGCCGTGTACTTGTGGACGTAGTAAATAAGTTGATTCATCAATCATTAATCAAGTTGTACTTAAGTACATTAACTTGGAATAACAGAACTGCATAATGCTAAAATGAAGCAACGTGGAAATTCTTGCCATGATTTTTTATGTTCATTTAAATAGTTATTTTTTTGAGTGTATATAGCCATTTTTTCCCATCTGTGCACTCCATTAATGCCTGCTTTGTTTAAGTGGTTTATGTTAAGGTAACTTGTTAATGAGTATCTGGTAGAATTTAATTTATTCCTTGTTCTGATGTGGCTATACACTCTACTGAGAATATGCATATTTAATAATAATGTGAGTGGATCTTCAAAATAGACATCAAAGTAGCTCATGGAGAAAATGAGTAGAAAAAGTTAAGAGTTTATTAGCAATAATCCTGTTTGAATAATTATAACCATCATAAGCAACCAAATCATCTCAACATGTATTTGCTCAAAAATTAATTTATTACTACAAACACATCTTTAATCATCGAGACAAGGAAAAGCAATAGTAGATAAATGGAAGTATCTCTTCTCTGGAAGGTGTGGAATTTCATCAGGTGGGCATGGTGAAACCTCATGAGCAGTTACACTGGGAGGCTTTTCTGTGAATGTTGAAGAAAGGGACAGTTAGGTTGTGCCAAAATAACCACCAAAAAGACAAAACCTAAACTTGGCTGAGCTCTTACCCTAGAAAACAAAAAAAAGGGTGAAAACCCCAATTCTCAACTCAAAGCAAGCTCAAAATTACATGGGTGGCACCAACCTACTTACCAAGTGTTTCTAACAGAAAGAATTCTATGTGAATAAGTGTATTGGGTCCGCAGACTTACGTAGTCCTCTTTACTCCCACCACAACCTTCAAACAAAAGAAATACACCAGAGGCGCTCTACACAGGTGCCAAACAATTCCAAGCAAGGAAGAGAGAGCCGCACCCAGCCACAGGTGAGTCTCCTTATCAAGTTGTGCACTCCTGGTTTGTCTAATCAAAGCCTCCTTCCTCTAATTAGCTGGAGATCCCCAAATTGACACCAGCCTGCAGTCTGTGTACCTGAGGAAATGGCAAACAAAAGGAGAGGGAAAGAAAACATGTAGCCTGCAGACATGTAACAACATTCAGATTAAGTATTATTCCTAAATATTTCATCCCTTTTTGTAACAAATTAAAATTGAAAGCTAAAATGAATTAGCAATACAAGTCTGAGATATTGGCATTGCCTCCGACTTATGCCAGTTAATTTTGTAACCTGATAACTTAGAGAATTCACCAATAACATTTAGCAATTTTGTTATGGAGTTGGTGGGGTCCTGACACATCACCACAATATTGTCTGCATACAAAAATTATTTATGTTCTCTCCCCCCCTCCGTTCACACCCACAATACTTGAATCTTTCCTAATTTTAATAGCCAGGGGGTCCATAAAGATAGTGAACAGGAGTGGGCTAAGACTACAACCCTGACGAGTAGACCTGGAGATATTAAAAAATGGGGACATCAGTCCATTGGTGAGAACAGAGGCTTTCGGCCCTGAATACAGTGTCTTAACCCATCTACAGAAATTATCACCAATTCCAAATTTTGACAATGCTCCATTCAACCCTGTCAAGGGCTTTAGGGCGTCAAGCGAAATTATTACTACTGGTTTTGGGTTATATTTATTAGCTCAAATAAGATGTAATAGTCTCCTCATGTTATCAGCTGATGATTGATGCTTAATAAACCCCACTTGGTCTTTATGAACAATCTGCAGGAACACAGACTCCGGTCTTGCTGCCAAGATCTATGACAGTATTTTACAATCCACATTTTATAAACTAATAGGTCTAAAATTGGCTGGGTCGGTTAAATCTTTCTTTACTTTCTTTCGCCTTCTTTGAACTATATTGCAGACATTTGCTCTAATGAAGGCCTTTAGGGTATCCCATACCGTAGCCAGTCTCTCTGTGGTCAAAATATTTACATCCAAGAAAAAAATAATATCATCTTTTAATGTTGCCACAAATTGTTCATCATGTAAAAGACTTGGATTTAGTTTCCACCTGCCCCGACTATATTTCTCAACTTGTAAGTCTATATTTAGTTCTACTGGAGTATGATCTCGTATTATGATTATACTTATTTCACCGTTCACAACCAAATCAGCACTCAGACCAGATATTAAGAAATAATTCTGGAACAACTTTTATGAGAATGTGAATAAAACGTGTATTCCGTTTCTGAAGGATGTACAAGTCTCCAGATATCGACCAGCCCAGTTACCTCTTTAAAGATGGCTGCTGCAGATTTATTTTTTGCACTAGGGCCTAGACTTGTACCACTCCTATCCATATACTCATCCGGAACCTGATTAAAATCTCCTCCCAGCACAATCTGGCCCTCAAAGTCACCTAGTATCTTAATAATACTGGCAACAAATTTGGGGTAGAGGACATGGAGGCAGTGGAATCTCGTGAGGCAGTGGGCTGGTACACTTTAGATCAGTGTCATCAGCACACACAGGGGATGGTGGAGGACTTGGAGGCAGTGGAACCTCATGAGGCAGTGGGCTGATGCACTTTGGGTCAGTGTCTTCATCATTCATAGGTGATGGTGGAGGACTTGGAGGCAGTGGAACATCACAAGTCATCAGCCTAATGTGTTTAGGCATCAAATGTTCCTCTTAATCATCCACAGACAACACGGTTGAACTTCGGTGCTTTCCACAGTGACCAAAAGCTTCAACACGTGGATTTCTTGGAGGCAGAGGAATCTCACAAGGAGATATGAAAAAGGCCACTTCATCATCCAGGGAAGAACAATCGTTTTTTAAATCTGGGTGCATGACTTTATGAGTGTCCTTTGACTTAAACCAGTCATCAGCAGGTGGAGGACTTGGAGGCAGTGGGACCTTACATGCAGGTAAGCTAATAGGTCTTCATTTGATGAGTCTGGCTGCTTCTCCTTTGTCTGTGGAGGAGGCCGACTTTGAGCCAAAGGCATCTTGTGTTGCAGAGGAACATTCAGGTCATCTGGCGTTTTGCTCTCTGGTTCCAAAAAATCCTTGCAAACAAAGGACACACAGTAGTATTCCTTTGGTGGAGGTGGTAAGATCCCCACATCTTGGAAGCAGTACTTGCTGCACACAAAACAAGAATAATCAGCAGCTGATTATTTTTGCAAAATATGCAAACAGATGCTTTAATGTCTTTTTTTTTTTTAATTGAATAGCAAACTTACCACTGTTGACATGTGAGTTGGTTTCTGAGTCAAACATCTTAAGATGTGGATTTTCCTAAAAAAGTTACATATTTTTATTGTTCTTGTATGTTTTTTTTAAAGAATTCACATGATTTAATGTTTAGAAACAGACACAGTGAAGGGTAACTTACCACAGGTCGAGCCATTTTAGGCGTCTTTCAAGGCAAAGATCCACACTGGATTTGGTTTCTCTGTGCAACTTTACATACATTTTCATACATTTTCAAGTCAATTTCAACAATGCATATCCAGTCAAACTGTATCATTAAATTGTTTAGGTGGATAAATATGAAAGAAATGAAGATAAAAACAGCTGGCAATCAAGGTAAAACAACCGTAATCATTAATTAATCATTATTGTTTAAAAGTAAATCTTTCAATCCATACTTCAGTGACTTGTTTGAAGACTCTGTGCTTGCTGTTGGTTGCAGATTTGTGTCAAATAGTTGCAGTTTTTGAAAAAAGTTTGCAAAGGCTCCAATGTTGTGTCTGTTCAGTACCAGTGTAATGAGAAGACTGAGTGCAGGTTTGGAATTGCCAGTCACAGAAGAATGCAGGAAAATCCTCAATGCAGCAATGTTTGAATTTGAATGTGCTATGTGTTATTGTTTTAATAACAGTAATTACTAGGATCATGCCATAGCAACACCGGGATGCCCAATCAAATACAGATACAAGGGATCTGACATTACACATCGAAAAGGACAGTAAAGGAATGGGCATCAATGTCACAAGTCAGGCCTTAAATACATTAGTTATATAACAGCACACTGACAGTGTCTCATAGAAATGATATTCATTTCAATTTAATTTTAATTAGATAGAAAAATAGATCTGTCCAGAGCAATATCCTAGCAGTCTGAAATGATGCTATACACTAATCAGGAAGTGTTTTTCTTTCTTCTGTAAATCAAATAATCTTTAATTTAAAAACATAATAATTTTTGAGCAGTGTATTTAAGTTGCTAATATACATGTAATTTAAAATAAATAAATTAATAAATGTTTCATTATTATTTAATTTTTGCATTTTTGATTATGTTTTCTCCTTCAGTAGTGTTTTCATATTTCACTATGCTCTCACTCATGCTTGGTTATATTAATGTGTATTTCATCTGTATATGGTAAAGTGCTTTGTTACGTCCTACAGAGCAGGAGCTCATCTGGGGGCCTGTCTTCTCCTGTTTTTGTTTTTTTTAAAAATTTGTTTCTTTGTTTTGTTTTTTTCTGTCCAATTAGCTGCCCGTCTTGAATCAATGGAAGCTTGAGAAGTGGAAGCTTCACCTCTGTCTCAGCCGGTGGAAGCTGGTAGAAATCATGCTGGATGTTAGAGAGCATGGGAACCCCCCAGTGCATTGCAATTTTTTGCTTATCCTCATAAAATGTCTTTGGAAAAATTAAAGAAAAATCTCCTAATTCTAAACACCTTTTCCCATGGCAGATATGTTGAATTATCAGTTAACGGGTACAAATAATTTAAGAGAGATGCTGATTTTTCTGCAGACTAGGTTACTTCATGGAATTTGAATGACAGAATCATGCCTGTTTTTAATGCAGTGCTGCCTGATGGCCCTTGATAATACTATGTACATGATGAGATATAAACTAGACTGCAATCAATTGCCCATCTTTACTTTAGGGGAACTCTGCCTCTTTACTGTAAGCTTTTTATACCCAACCATGTTACTGAGCTGTTACTTAGCTAATCACAAAATAACTAGTTACAAAATGTTCTTCCAGCGGTTTCTTTTTAGTAACACTTACTTTTACAGCAACTTCCAGTCCAAAGTTTTTTTTTAATAGTTATTGTTCATGAAACAGTAAAAGGACCCAGTTTAAACATTTGATATGTTTTTTATACTCTGAATGTTAATAAATTATGGATCTATGAGATTTGAAATCAATGGGGTTTGTTTTCATTTAGTTTCCCAACCTTTTTGGAATTAGGTTGTATTTTAGTCAAATTGTTTTTGCTCACATGTGACTTAGATGAAGATCAGATCACATTTTATGAGTTATCATTGCAGGAGTCCTTTCAATTCCAAATGTTTATTTGTTTATTTTTTACTTGTTCTTGGAACCATATTCATTTGACTAAAAATGCTCTAAAACATAATAATTATATTTTGTAATGAATTAAAATTGAACACTAGGGACTTGTTCTTGTCGTACACTGAACTGTGTAAAGTAGGTTGTTTGGTAATCCAGTGTTTGCAGTGAAGGGGCATTGGTCCATTTTAGCTGAAGATTAACCGCTAATATTGATTTCATTGTATCTAGATCACATAGTATTTACCTGTAGAATGAACATTCTGCTACCTTGTTCCATTAACAAACACAAACAGGATTTATAATTTTAGATGACTTTCATTATTCAACTAAACCTTATTGCAGCAAACCAACAAGTAAAACTCAAACAGGGCTTGAAAGGGAAATATTGCTGAGTGAATTAAAAATTGAAGTATAATTAAAATAAGAAAAATAATTTTAGCAATATTGTTTAACTATGAAACTACAATAAATGTGTCACAAATGTCTTTGTTCCTCAGTTTGCAAACACATGAGGAATGACATGGTACTGATGCTTCATTTAGACTGGGTTGTCTAGTTAAGTGTGAACGACCTGCCTTCAGAAAGTGTTTAGTTTTGCTCCTGACAACTACTTATTAATATTAACTTTATAAAAACATATAGATTAACTCAAACTACTAAAGACTAAGCCAAAAGTAAAAAATTAAAGTAAAAATTAAAGTAAATGTTTCTCAATAATGAAAACTAAACTGCAATGAGCAAATCCACCCTGTGAACTAACTGAATTAAACTGAATTGAAAAAAATTGTTATTGCTCTAATTCAAAGCTTAAGTAATGATATGCTTAAAACAAAGAGACATAATTGGAATAGAAAAGAAGACACAAACCCTCACATGATATCTGAAGAGTTTAGGAGTAGTTTTTTTTAAACCTTATGTGATTGGCAGAAGGCTGATCATTACATCCAACAACAGATAAACCCTCCAAGTTCAGTCCACTCTCTAACTGATGTGGTTTAATAACTAAATAAAACTGGGAATTAAACAACACTAGGTGCAGCTGAAAATATTTAACAATATGCAACACATAATTGAGAATGAAATGCTGTGCTTTTTTTTGTGATGCAATGATTTTGCTTGCGCTCATAAACAAGGATTTTGACCAGCAGCTCTTTTGCTGTCCTTGTTGGGACAATGATTAACAAGTAATTGAATTGCCCTATTTGTCCCCCTGACATGCTAAAAGAAGCCCAATAATATACCACGAGGTGTCTCTTTGAGTTAGTTGATGATGAACTGCTAGTTTTAGGGTCTCACCATGGGCCTGTTGTACACAGCAGCTTTCCTCCTGGGAGCCTTGATCTCCACTGGTAAGTGGTACAACTTCTATACGGCATATAAGATGCTTTTTCTTGTCATTTGTTTAGCTTTTTTTTCTTGCATTTAAAAGATAAACAAGGTTTGAGGTCTAAGCCCTTAAATCACAACACAATGACTGACTAGCACTGGTTGCTCTTTCAGATGACAAAGACTAAAAATAAATCCTCATTAGTTAAAACAGGTCTAATCCAAATTAATACAGAATTTGTTTAAATGTAGGTTTTAGAATAAGATCAGGTAGTGGAATGAAGTTTTTTTTTAACAGATTCCTTGTGCAGGAATATTTTTATCTATGTGGGTTTTTTTCTTTGGCTTATTTTGTTTTACATTTAGTTTAAATGGTAATAATGGACACGTTTCAAGTGCTAAATTCTTATAATGCAACAATAACAATAGTAAATATTTTTCTCTCTCTTTTACATTTCATATGCTAGAAATAACTCAGCCAAATAAGAAGCACAGAGCCACATTTTTTCTAACAGTCTTGGGTCTAAACAGGTCATGACAGACCACATCAATTCTGTGTAGTTTAGTTTATAAAGACCTAAAACAGTGTGTAAGTAGTGTGACTTTGTAACCACGTTGGAGCCTGTACACTGGTTCCTTTTAGTCAGATGACGTAAAATGGATTGTTTGGCTACACGATTTCCCGATAAACCCTCTGATCAGCAACCTTGACTGACTGACTGGACAAAACCTGCTTATTGACAAAGAATATATACTCTCTTTTAAAAAGTAACCTTTGGGTACATAACAAAAAGGACAGTTAGTCAAGTTAGACTGCTGTTCAATAATAATATTTTTCACCTGCTGTGTCTTAACTTCTGTGCAAGGTGGCAAAAGAAAAAAAAAATTTATGTAAAAGTAAGTCTGACAGCATTTATATTTTGCTCTTATGAGAACTGCAGGACTTGTAATGAAGCAACAGATGAGAAGTCCAATAGCACTCTTGATGTGGGAGTCTAAAAGTGACTTGCAGTCTGGGTTTTATTTTGATCTACCAAATAAGAATTGTTGAGCTTTCGAGGTGCTGGTTCTGTTCCCTTCCACCCTTAAGTTTCCTTGTGCTATTGCTAATTTCCCAAATTTAGCAGATTTCCTAAAATGTGTTCCAAAGTGTATTGCATTCATTTTTAAGTTAGTTTAATGAGTTAATAGACAAAGATTTAATTTCTGTACACAACCCAGTGATTTTATAAGACTCATCCCAACCACACAACTTCCATTTTTCCTTTTACTCCTTTATACACGTAAGTCGAGCTAACATTTCCATGAGTCCACTGCCTACAGCCTATCACAGTGATAAAGCTTCAATCCCAAAGACCTGACGGAATAATAAATAAATTAACAGGTTTAAAAAAAAATTGTTGTTGTAGATTATTATCATTATTATTATTATAAATAGATCCGAGCTTATACATACATGTATATATATATATATATACGTGTATATATATATATATATATATATACGTATATATATATATATATGTATATAAATATATATATATATGTGCATATTGATTGATTGATTGATTGATCATACTTTATTCATCCCGAGGGAAATTGGGTTAAGGCTGCCAGCCGTGCCAGCGCCGTCTTACCCATCCGACCATACATACATTACACAAACATCACATGGGGAAGACAGGTCAGAGGGGTATAACATGGAAAAGCACCACATGAGGAAAGATAAGGAGAAAAAAATAACTCCCCCCAGACTGAGCTCCAACAGGGAGATCAGTTTGAGAACAGAAAAAAACACCTCTGCACATAGCACATGAAAAAAACTCTAATACACCAAATAAACACATGACAAGCAACAGGGGTGGGTAAAGGGTGAGAGACAGCCAATGTAGACAGTACATCCGGGCCTGCAGCCTATGCGCTGGTCTCCATGATCCACCGTCAGCATTGGAAGGGAATGAGCGTCGAAGGCGTTTGGAGGGGGAGGGGGGATGAGTGTACATCTGCATGTGTATATATGTCTGTGTGCATGTGTGTGTATGTGTTTAGAGTTCAGCTGAGACAGTGTCCTTATATATATATATATATGTATATAGCAGACAAAATTCCTGCATATTGTAAAAAAAACAAAGACAAAACTCACAAATATAAGGAACTTATTGCAAGTGTCACCATGTGTTATAACTGTCACAGCTCTTACTATTGAATTTCTTGAATCATTAAAACAGCACATAAATTTGTCCATATAGTTCCTCAGTAAGGCACGAAAAGTTGGGACGTTACTCATGACAAACATTTGACTTGCAGATGTCCATCTTGGAAGTTTAAGGAAAATTCTAAAATCCTGAAAAGCCACCTGCAGTTTTTTTCATTAGGACTTTACTATAATTACACCACAAATGAGCCATGTGTACAACAGGCTTGAAAAGGTCCACTTTAACATCATCTGTGCACATGTAAAATTTAGGCGGCCTTATATTAGCTTGCATGTCCAACTTACAATGCTGGCGTTTCACGTCATCATCATCATCACAGAGATCACTTTTTAAGTATTTCACTTTACTCCTCATATCCAGTACTTGGTCTGCTAAATAAAAGTTTGGAAAATTTAGCTTTTGATCCTCCTTAGTTGTATAAATCACAATAAAACTCTTTTCAGGGTTAAAAGCAATATCATACTGGGTTCCAAAACTAGCACAAACTCTAAGTAACTGCTGCAAACCAGCACTGTAGGGAAATGACCAAATCATCAGCATTCATTTAACTCAACAGAAAGATCATCGAGATACAAATCGAATATAACCGAATAGATAGATTCTTTTGTTTTATATTTTTTTTAAATGAAATGTAAAGTCAGGTTTTACTCATCTTTGAGCCACACAGCACAGCAAACATTGATAAATGAAGTAACAGTTTTTTTGGATGTGATTGATTGCAGTTGGTGGCAATGTTGTAGAGGGCTACTCCAAAACTGAAGGTGCATGGATTCTCTCACTGAATAAACGAACGTATTCAGTTAACACTGTGGCTGAGTGTGCCACCAAATGTAACACTGAAACATCTTTCACATGCAAGTAAGTTCACATCTCACATTTCATTCTGTGGATCAAAATGCTGCATGTATACACAAACGTTATATGTTTTCCAGTTTCAGTTTCAGCTTGCCATTACCCATAGGGCCACTTTGCATTTTACCCTCCACATCTGCTCCAGTTGCTCCTTTAGCTCCTGGTAGTTTTCTTTCCCTGTGCTCCTTCTTCCTGATGTTGCTGTCCACTGGCATTGCCACATCGATCACAACTGTTCCTCATCATCATCTGTCTTCAGCTGTATTTGTGGATGCCTCATGTTTCAGATTGTGGCTCTGACACTAATCCTGTAGGTCTACCAGCCACTTGGCATTGGGGTTTTGGATGATGGCTTTCTCCTCATCCATAGTTCCCACACGAGCTGCATAATCCCTCTTTGTGGGTTAGCTGGCATAATATCTTTCTATCCATCCATCCATCCATCCATCCATCCATCCATCCATCCATCCATCCATCTTCTTCCGCTTATCCAGGGCCAGGTCGCAGGGGCAGCAGCCTAAGCAGAGAAGCCCAGACCTCTCTCTCCCCAGCCACCTCCTCTAGCTTGTCTGGGGGAACACCAAGGCATTCCCAGGCCGATACACGCTGGAGATATATAATCTCTCTAGCGTGTATTGGGTCTGCCCCGGGGCCTCCTCCCAGTGGGACAAGCCCGGAACACCTCACCCAGGAGGCGCCCAAGAGGCATCCTTGTCAGATGCCCAAACCACCTCAACTGGCTCCTTTCCATGTGGAGGAGCAGCAGCTCTACTCTGAGCCCCTCCCAGATGGCCGAACTTCTCACCCTATCTCTAAGGGAGAGGCCAGCCACCCTTTGAAGGAAGGTCATTTCCGCCGCTTGTATCCTCAATCTCGTTCTTTCGGTTACTACCCACAGCTCGTGACCATAGGTGACCATAGGGTAGGAACGTAGATCGACTGGTAAATTGAGAGCTTCGCTTTTACGCTCAGCTCACTCTTCACCACAACGAACAGATACAGCGTCTGCATCACTGCAGCCAGCAGCACCAATCCATCTGTAGATCTCCGGCTCCCGTCACTCGTGAACTAGACCCCAAGTTACCACCGCTTCACACTCGGCTGCGAACTGTTCCAGTGTGAGCTGGAGGCCATCACCCGATAAAGCCAACAGAACCACATCATCCGCGAAAAGCAGAGATGAGATCCTGAGACCTAAGTGAAAGCCCTCCGCCACTTGGCTGCGCCTAGAAATCCTGTCCATAAAAGCTATGAACAGAATCAGTGACAAAGGGCAGCCCTGGTGGAGCCCATCACTCGGCGGGAACGAGTCTGACTTATTGCCGGCTATGCGAACCAAGATCTTGCTTTCTATTAATACCATATTATCAATCCTTGTCCATGAATGCTTGGTCCCAGTGGCCACCTCAGCACCTAATGTGTAGATAACTTTGATTTGTATAGCACCTTTCAAGAAACCAAACAATACTTTTTTTGTTTTTTTACACAGGTCTTTTATCTATAATGAAAAGGACCAAGAGTGTTGGACAGCAGCGGCAAACTCTAAAACAGATAGTGTCTTTCGCAGAAGCAGCACAGCTTTATATGAAAAAAATGGTAACGATCTTCATTTTTCTCTAGATGAATAATACTAACACTAAAGCCTCTGTTTTCATGTTGTCCTTTCTGTCGGCTACAGTGACTAGTCTTTTCTAGTTTACATGGTTTTTTTCCCAATGTTTGTTGTTGACGTTGTAGTTGATGTTTAGCATATGTGTCATTATGAGTGAGGTACTGTGTCTATACACAACTAACACAACTTAATTTAGTTTCGTAAAACATCAAAGTACTCGGATCAGATAAATTATTTACTATAAGAAATGTGTGATAAACATCAATAAATCAATTTCTTTGCTTTCCTTTGCTTTGCTTTGCGTTGTTTTCTAGCATATCTTCTGGAGTGTGTAAATGGAATAGGAACAGATTACAGAGGAACGAAGTCCAAAACAAACTCAGGAAAGATCTGTCAAAGATGGGACTCAAGCTACCCACACAGGCCAAAGTATGTGTTTGCATTTGCTTTTACATCATCATTTCATATCCTTTTATGTCTTTGTGAACATTTTTCATAATGTTCTTTCTGCGTAAGTTTCACACCGCAGAGCAACCCACGAGCAGATCTGGACTCCAACTTCTGCAGAAACCCTGATGGGGACAGTAATGGACCGTGGTGTTACACCACTGATGCTAACACCCGCTGGGAGCACTGCAACGTACCCAGCTGCTCTGGTAAGATTCATACATCTCTGTCTATTTGTTTTGTTTTATTTCACTAACATACATGTCTAATTGTCCTCTAGCAGCAATTTATCTTTCAATAATCACCATTTGGTTTTTAAATATTTAATGTAGCTAATATGTGAAATATAGACACTACACAATATTCTAAAATACTGATATACGATATGGAAGAACAGTATTTGTCATTCATGCTATGATATTTTAGATACATCAATGTTTTTCCTTCACAGAGGAATGTATAGTCTGCAATGGTGTGAATTACAGAGGAAAAATCTCCACCACTGAAAACGGCTTCACCTGCCAACGCTGGGACTCCCAGAAACCTCACAACCATGGCTACAATCCTAGCACGTAAGACAACATGAGCAAAACTTCAGTGAGCTTGTTGTGGACATTGAAAACATTTTCTGGAAGCTAGGCGAAAGCTTAAATACTTCTGTTTATGCTTTGTTGAGTCTTCCACAAAAGTATCTGGAGGAGAACTACTGCAGAAACCCAGATGGAGATCCCCGACCATGGTGCTTCACCACCAGCCCATCCAAACGATGGGAGTTCTGCTCCATACCACGCTGCAGTAAGTCCTCACGTTTAATGAGGATAAGAATTTCACAATATTGGACATTTTGGAGCACCACTGATGTTTGTCGCCAGATCCCAGAGGTGCTCTATTGTATTGACATTTGGTAGCTGTTGAGGCCATTTGAGCAGTTAAATCATTATTAGGTTTAAGAAACCAGTCTGTAATTATTTGAGCTTTGTAACGTGGTGTGTTATCTTGCTGCAAGCAGCCATGATAAGAAGTGTACACTGTGACCATAAGGAGATAGACATGGTCAGAAACAGTGCTCCTAAGGAGCTTAAAGTTAAAAAAAAATTCTCCAGTTTGATAATCAGTTTGAACTTCAGTAGGTCACACTGACCATATCTGTATGCTTAAATGCATTGAGTTGCTGCCATGTGACTGTCATATAGCATCATTTAAAATCAAGTTTAAAACATGCTTTGCACGATAATAAAGAGAATGTATATGTTTGACATCTTTTTTTTTTTACTTCTCTATACAATCCATCTTGTCTTCTTTTCTCAGCTACTGAACCTCCCACCATCATCCCAGAGGTGGACTGTGTCACGAATCAAGGTTTAGCATACCGAGGAACAATTGCTGTAACTGAGACTGGCAAAACATGCCAGAGCTGGTCAGCTCAGACGCCACAAACACACAACCGAACTCCACAAAACTATCCCTGCAAGTAAGAGCTGAACCTGAAGCCAGTGTAAGCCCTCAGTGATTTAATATGGTGAACAAAATATTAGTGGAACAATTCAATTTGTAGTTTTCATTAATACCATTTAATTCTATAGTGGAATTTCCTGTCTCACATGATATTTGTAGAAAATGCGAGAGAGGAGCACAGTAAGTGAATCAGGAAGTGCAGAGAAATAGAAACAAAGAAGTGAAGGCAGCTATGAAAGAGGATAAAGAGTGGAAAGGCATTTAGTCCAGATATCATACCTATTAAGGTATGGAGAGGCCTAGGGAGAGAGGGCAGCTTAGTTTTTAACCAGATTGTTTAACACAAACAATGGAGAGTAAAAGGATGCCTGAGGAATGGAGAAGTTTACTGGTACTAATTTTTAAGAACAAGGGCGATGGGCAGAGCTGTAGCAGCTATAGTGGCATAAAGTTGATGAGCCATTCCATGAAGCTATGGGAAAGAGCTAGGTTAAGAAGAGAGGTGATGATCAGTCAACAGCAGTATGACTTCATGCTGAGAAAGAGCACTGTGAATGGGACGTTACTGCAGAAAGCATAAGATTGCGTGCTAAGAAGGAACAGTCACCCTGTATATCAAATACTCAACACTGTCTCCAAATTTCTGAAAACAAAGTTAAAAGTTTAAAATTGAAAATTATTTTTTGTATTATTTGTTTCCTTTTCAGTTTAAACAATCCACCATTAACAAGCTGAGTTAGAATGGTTTGAACTGTGGAGTATGACTGAAAAAAAAGAAGAATGTCTTATTCTCTTACTCAATAACCATTTTTTGGGGTTTTGGTTTAAGGACTCTGGTAAAAGTAACTGGCTGCAACTGGAGTCTGTGATCTGACATCACATAAAAACTAAAAATGATCATGCATTTTTGTGTTTTTCTGTGTTTATCTTTCTCAGAGATCTAGACAATAACTACTGTCGCAACCCTGACAATGAAAGGAGGCCCTGGTGCTATACGACTGACCCTGCCACTCGCTGGGAGTACTGCAATGTGACACGGTGTGGGAATGAAGCTGCACCAGGTATAATATTAGTCAACTTATTCCTTCTTTTAAAGTCAGCTTCATCTTCTCAAAATGCAGCCAGGAATTTTCTTCCTTTCTTTACCTTTTGCTGCAGATGATCCAGTGATCCCCCCAGATACGGAAAACTGCTATGAAGGGAATGGTTCCAATTATCGGGGCATAACATCAGAGACCATCAGTGGGAAAAAATGTCAGAGATGGAGCTCCATGACTCCTCACAAACATGACAAAACTCAAGAGGCCTTCCCAAATGCGTAAGGATCAAATACATTTTATACACAGCAGAATTTTATACAGGCAGAAGAGCTTCCTGACATTATTGAGCAACCTACTGCATAATGACAAAGAAATACACAATTTGTATAGAGATTCATTATTATACTTTATTTGCAAAACAAGAGATAAGAGACAAAGCCTTAAAAACTGAATCCACACAAGTATTAACAAGTAGTTACTGTAAACAAAGATATTTACCATCTACAAGATGTAAAATGTTAATAATAACACAATGCAATGGCCTGCAGTTCTCATAAACGTATTCACAATACAACACAAAAAACATGACAACAGCACATTTACATCAGGGAACTGGGGAGGCCAGTTGTTGGACTTTTGGGAAAGGAATGCTGAGGATTCTAGCTACTCACTAGCCCTGGGTCTTCTTTAGCAAATTTTTCATTTCTTGATGCCAATTCCATAGGCACCGATATACCCCGACACCATCAGAAATGGAGGCCTTTGAACTGAGTGCTGATAACAAGCCGGGTGGTCCCTTGTCTGGCCTTGCCTTTTATAAACAGCGATTTCTCCAGATTCTCTAATATTTTGACGATGTTATGTACTATAGATGATGAAATATTGAAAGTCTTCACAATTTTACTCATGAATATTTTGTGACAATTTGTACCACTTACATTTCAATGTTGCTCCTAATAAATTTGAAATGAGTTGTTGATATGATTCATGAAATAGAAAAATCTCTCAGTTTAAATATTCAGTGTGTTTTTTATGTCCTATTACAAATAAAATATTGAGTTTATCTGGATTGGGATTAATATTTGCAAATCATTTTGTTCTGTTTATCTTTAATTTTATAACTAGGGTTATAAATCAACTTATTTAAGAATCATAGACAAAACTGTTCTGAACACCTACCGTGTGGTCACAATTTACAGATGACAAATACTCCTAAAAAAGTAGCAGCTAGAAAGGCTAATATTTGTTCTAAGGATGTTGTTCTTCTTGATTTGTTATATGAGAAATGAGCCAGTAAAGATTTATAGTCCTCCCCAGGTTTGACTCCAGGAGAAAAAAGTACTTTGTTTTGTGGGTTGATGTCCTAATGTTCCAGATCTGCCTTTCAACAGAGACCTCAGAAGAAATTGGTGCAGGAACCCTGATGGGGATCAAGCTCCTTGGTGTTACACTACAGACCCTGCAGTTCGCTGGGAGTACTGCAACTTGGAGAAATGCCCTACAAAACCTTCAGGAACCACTCGTCCTATACAACAGGAGCCCTCCACTAACACCCAGACACCAGCAGAAAGAGGTAAATCAACTTTTTTTTTAAATGCGGATTTGCCAACATTTTGCTTGCTTGTCAGTTTGTTTGTCAGTTCTTTCACTTTCCCTTCCTGCTGCTGTTTTAGACTGCAAGACTGGAAATGGAGAAACATACAGAGGTCCAACTTCTGTTACTGTTCTGGGTGTGACGTGCCAGGCGTGGAGCGCTCAGACCCCTCACCAACACAGCAGCTTCACTCCAGAGACTCACCCCACCAAGGGTCTGGAAGGCAATGTAAGTGTGTGGGTGTTGCAATAAAAACTCTTTGTGGTAAGAACAGAATTTTTTTCTAGCTCCTAACTCCTCTGTCCACTATCAGAGCTGCAGAAACCCAGACGGTGATGTGAATGGACCGTGGTGCTACACTACTGACAGAAACAAGAAATGGGACTACTGCCAGATCTCCGACTGTGGTTTGTATATTCAGTATTTAGTATATTTTATTTGTATTCGCAATAATACTCTATCACCGTGACTCTACAGTAGCTCAGTCACAACTGCAGACTGCAGCAATAACTCTTGTCAAGTCTTTCAGTTTCAACAAAATTTCATTTTGTCCATCCAATTTTCCTATGGCTGACAAGGGTGTAAAGACTTCTCTCTACTAATTATTTCTTCAAAACTTGAAGGAACCTTTGTCTCCTGCCAGTGTTGCGATGAGTAAACAAGCTTGTCTTCAGCCCCAAAGTTGTGGGTTCGATTCCACCTTGGGCACATTTTTTTGGGGGCAGGGATAGCTCAGTAGGTAGAGTGGTCGCCCCATGATCGGAAGGTCGGGGGTCCGAATCCACTGAATGGCTACCCTGAGGTACCCCTGAGCAAGGTACCGTCCCTACACACTGCTCCCCGGCATGCTTGCTTAGCGGCTGCCCACTGCTTCACTGAGTGAATGGGTCAAATGCAGAGAGAGTAATTTCCCCACGGGGATCAATAAAGTATACATTATTATTATTATTATTATTATTATTTTGCTTCACTGGTTTTGTGAGAATTCATGACAAGAAGTCATTACCTTGCAGCTGGACTGGAATGTGGAACACCAGTTGTCAAACCAAAACGCTGTTTTGGTCGTATTGTCGGCGGCTGTGTATCGAAGCCTCACTCATGGCCCTGGCAAATCAGCCTCCGGACCAGGTAAGGATATAACACCAAAAAGAGTTACATTTTAAAAATAATATACATTTCCTGAACAGATATGTAGCGTTATCCAGAAATTTAAATTGTTTTGATAGAAAATATACACAACTTTTTTTTTGTTTTTGCTTTTTACTGAGGTGTTAGGACCGACTAATAATAATAATGAATTATTAGAATAGAACAGCTTTTTATTGTCACTGTTACAAGAACAATGAAGGCAGTTTGGCATTTCTTCATGTGTGTGAAGTACACATTAAAGTCCAGGCTAAAATTAATATATGCATGAACTAGTTTTTCACATCACTCTGAGACAGGATATTTCTAATTTTAGAGATATTTTGGAAATGTAGGAAAGCAGTGCTACATATTTGTTTATTATGTGTGTCAAAAATGACTCCAAGATTCTTCACGGTGTTACTGACGGACAAGGTTATGCAATCTAGATGAAATATGGTGTCTAACCAAACATGGTGTGCCTTACATGATGAATAGCTTAGATTTAGAAGCAGAAAATTAGAGATGATTTATATCAGTTGTCTGATAATTTTCTTTATTTGTCAGTTAAATTTTTACCATTGTTGCCTCTCAATATCTGTATTCTTTAAAGCAAGCTGTTACAGTTCATCTGTACATTTTGAAATAAATATCTGTTTTTCTGCCAGTAACGGAATCCATTTTTGTGGAGGAACACTGATCCATCCTCAGTGGGTCCTGACTGCTACTCACTGCCTTGAGAGGTCAGAAGAGAGCCACCATTAACACCTAAAATCAAATTCTGCAATAACTCAAATCCTAAATAATTAGTGCCTTTGTTTCTACATGTTATACAATATAGGTCAAGCCGCCCTTCAGCCTATAAGGTACTCCTGGGTGTCCACACAGAACTCGCCACTGAGCCATCAAAGCAAGAGATGAGACTTGAGAAAATAGTGAAGGAACCAAATGGAGCAGACATTGCTTTGCTCAAACTAGAGAGGTCAGTATGGGTCTAATCATCCCTGGTCAACTACAAATAGAAATTGTGTTAAAAACTACAGCAAGTGGAAAATTGGATCAATCAAATCCATCCATAAATTTGGTCACTGGACACAACATTTATGATGACAGTCTGTAAGCATAACTGTACAGACAGGATAGTTCAAGATTATTTTGTGATTAAATGTCATAATGTGGCATGTGCAATATCTCAGTCTTTCCTTGTTCTGTGCAATATTTTTGTGTCAGTCGAATTACCATCACCATCGTAAATCACCATAGCCCCTCCACCCTTATTCATTTATTATATTATATAACTGTCCTTGTATACAGCCCCACGATGTTTCTGTTTCAATGTTTCTACACATACACCATGTATATAGTTTACTCACATACACACACAAATATATACATAGATATTGCTTTTTCTTCTTTGTATATTGTTTTCTTTACTTTTGCTCCTTTGTGGTCCTGAACCCAATAATCGCTGTGACATAAGCGCCAAATCACACCAATTCTCTTAAGGTGGTTTATATTATAATGTAATAAACCTGTAACAATACAGGGAAAACCCTGACAGTTAGATGAACCCCTATAAGTAAGCACTGGGCTACAATAGGCAGGAAAAACTCCCTTTTAAAACAACTGCGCACGGCCACGCCGGCTGGGGTAATGGGGTTGAGACATACTGTTGGCCAGAGTCATATACTGTATTAGATTATATTATATTGTCCAAGTGGAGATTCTGATTTGGAATGGGAACTGTGAGTCTCTGCATCTTCCCCTTCATCTTCATACTGTGGAGATATCCCACCACTGGCTGCTTTATTTTTTGGATTTGCACAGAGTTTGTGCAATTTTGTATTTAGGACCACATTTCCAATTGCCCATACACCTGGAAGTTCAGGTGCTTGAAAAGCCTTCCCAATGTAAACTTCAAAGCTGTGTTGAATGCCATCTAATATTGTTGTGACTTAGGAGATGCCAAATCTTGTCTCACCGCCCATATCCCCTGTGGCCTGGCAGCTGTTGTCACTGAAATAGAGAAAATATTTAATGGCCTCTCACCACGCAAGAGGCATCACATCAGAGGCGCTGATGGCAACGAAAAGAAAAACTGGATTTCTAAGCATGCAAAATTTTTAAAACTTCATCAAATCTAGCAAAACACTGTCTACATGTTCTTACACTCACATGTGTTTTTAACTTACACTTTATGTCATTTTAAATATTATTACTAGAGCAAACACCTTCTTACGTACACCATTTGGTCCTAATACTTTGTGTCAGAAAAGGATGCTCAAATCATGCTTCATAGTGGCCCCCGTATCTTATTGGACTGAAATTTGATGCTTCTCCAAACACTCTAATTGGGTGGCATCATTTAAATTCACATGCATGAATTATATATATATTTATATATATTGTGTTTGTGTGTGTGTTTTCAGACCTGCGCTAATAAACGAAAAAGTACAGCCTGCTTGTCTGCCAGAAAAGGACTACATAGTTCCCAGTGGAACAGAGTGTTATGTTACTGGATGGGGAGAGACTCAAGGTAGGTCACATATATGTGTGCTCTTGTCTTTATTTGTGAGAATTGTCTGAATTCCCAATCAAATTGTCTGTGTTGTTGTTATATGTCCCGTTAAATATTGACACCCTCTCAACATATTCCCTATTGAAAAATCGAGGATGAGCTGCTTTTCATTTTGTTTTTTAAAGTAAGGTGTTAATTGCACATTAATTTGAAACAGTAATCTGCAGAGTCTATATAGGTTTAAGTTCTTTTTTGTTTTCTTTGTGATTTAGGATTTTGGAGTGCCACAGGTGCAACATGAAAATAAATAAATACATAAATACAATGCAAAGTGTCTGCTTTTGGTGTTTAAACCAATTCTGGTCACAGGTTTTTGCTTTCTAACTCACAATGCATTATAGATAAGAAACTCATTTACAAGCTTTAGAAATTCAACACACAGCTGATTAATATGAAAAACAATCGGGCTCTTTTTTGTAAAAATCCTCCGCAAGACGTAATGAAAGCTTTTCACCACAATGTGGCACTGTTTTACCAGAAAGCCTTAGCATATTTATTTAGCCCAACCAGCACTTTAATCTTCTGATTGAAATTATTTTGTACTCTTACCTTACAGGACAACTTATAAACAATACGTCTATGTCTAGTTTTAAAAATAAGTCTGTGATCTTTTAACTATACCCCACATAATTATTATGTACAAATGTTGAGTAAACTCTGGCTTGAATGATGCTGATACTGTATGTCGCTTTTGAAACACAATGCACAGTTGCCTTGGACATAATATTGTAGCTGTTTAATCATTTATAGAATGTTTTCAACTTTGTTTAAAAAAAGTAGTGTTTTTTAAGACAAAAAGTAAATTTAAGGAGACATAAAGACCAGTGCAATAGAGCCAACATATAAAAAGTTGATAATAGCATTCATTTTTATGCAAACAACAGCCACTGTAAATGGTTTAGAACATGTCTTATCATAATGACGAAGAGGATAACTGCCGAGAGTTGTGTCTGCAGGTACGGGAGGTGACGGCACCCTTAAGGAAACTGGTTTCCCTGTGATTGAGAATAGGGTCTGCAATCGCCCAGCATACCTGAACGGCAGAGTCAAAGATCATGAGATGTGTGCTGGAAATATCGAGGGTGGAACAGACAGCTGCCAGGTACAATGTTTTTAATATGTTTACAGTAGAACAGTTCACCATACATGAGAAAGAATTCATAATGTTCCAGTACTTTGGATGTAGAAGTTCTTTCAACAATCAACTATTAAACTAACACCAAGTTAAAAGCTGTTCTAAAATATTAGAAAATTGCAGACTGATAAATTAAAGCCACCAAAATCAAATAATTTTAAAGCAAATATTCAAACCAGGAAAAATTTGATTTTACAAACATGTTAAAGTTTTTTTGAGTCCTCTGTTATCACACACACAGAAAAATTAATCTAATCAACATTAGACAGATGTTTGAACTTCTTTTATCTGTTATGCAGCTACATTTTCCGTATTCACTGTGAAATATTTAGATATTTATCCGTGATTCATGATTAAACACCACATTAAAGGCCTAGATCTTAGGTTTCGCCTCAGTAGATTTAAATCGAGATAGAATGAACTGTGATACCTGTTGGTTTTTTTAGTAACTGTAATCCTGACTCAACTTTTCTGTGATTGAATTAAACCTCCACTTATATGTAGCATTGATTAAACATGGAAAAAGTGACCCAATATTAAAATCAATATTAACACGAGTGTGTTTTGTGGCACGTTATCAGTGCCACAAAACATCATGTTAACGTCATAATTTTTTGCTTCTAACGTCATGTTATCAGTGATCATTTAGTTCTGGGGTGTCAAACATAAGGCACGGGGGCCAGAATAGCCCTGGCGAAGACTCAAATCCAACCCACTGTTTAACTGTAGAAAGTGTGGAGTGTATCAATTCTGAACTTTTAACTGTAATTTAATAAGCTTAACAGCTTTTCCTATTTATAAAGACTGCTCACCCCCATTGCCATTCATAGTACACCAACATAATTTACTAACAGACTAACAGAAACAAGTAAATAAGAGGAAAGTTCCTGTTTTTGAGTCTAGAGTAAGTTCTGTAATTTTACTAATTTCTTATTTTGTTCATTATTTTTTTTATTGTTTTACTGGTCTGGCCCACCTAAAAGGTAAAATGAGTTTGATTTGCATGACATCGTCATATAACTTAAATATGATTAGAACAGCGGTTTCTGTCTTCATTTTGATGTTCTGATAAAGTCAAATATGTTAAATTCATCTTACTATCATGCTTTTTTAATCATATATATATTGGCGACCACCAATAGATGTGCTCTTTCCAATTCCTTAATTAGTCTTCTGTCGATATTTTTTTAAAAACAGCCACTGGCCAAACAATTCCTCCGTTTCTTTTGCCAGCAGTTAACCTCAACACCATCAAAACAGTAAAATATATATTTTCTACATGTGTTTTCTCCTTGTAGGGTGACAGCGGTGGTCCTCTGGTGTGTTATGCGCAAAACAGGTTTGTCGTGCAGGGTGTCACATCCTGGGGTCTGGGCTGTGCCAATGCCATGAAACCTGGCGTCTACGCCCGAGTGTCTAAGTTTGTGGACTGGATCGATAGAACCATCAAAACCAACTAAACTGCAATGTGGTTATTGAGGATGTCTTAACATATATACACTGTTTTGCTCTGACATTACAAGCACTGCTGTCTGATGTGGATACACTATAAGCAGTGCATGTTACTGGTTTAAAAAAAATGAATGAACAAGGAATGAATTTTGGAAAAACAATACTTAAATGAAACAAGGAAATCATACAAATATTAAAAACCTACTTCCTTGTGTTTGGGTGAAATAAAATGTAATCATTCAGTAGTCTTTTCCCTGTTGTTCGTCTGATCTTCAGACTTCAGAAGATTCTTCATTTGATGATTCTCTTCTTGGCTCTGCTTTTTCCTAAGAGAAAGAAAACATTATGACACTACACTCACAGATAATGCATAGTAAATGTCTACTGAGATAAGTTTCCTTATCAGTTTGTAGAAACTATGAAACTTTAGTACAGATTGAATTTGAATTTTACTTCTGTTTTACAAAAAGCAGTGATGAAAAACAAATGCTAATTGTAATGCCTTTAAAAAGTAATATGAACTCAGAGGAAGGATTATGTTACTCATTAACATAAGTTATACACAGTGCTCTTCATATGGACCTCAGGACTAATACTTTAGATGTACCCAGTAAACAGGATTCTGAATGTGTGTTGACTTAAAAAACTGGAACATTTTACCAATTAGGGAACTCAATATCATCAATGGTTTCAGGGAGAGGTACTCCTTTGGTTTCAGGAAGTAATAGCACCAAACCTCCAGCTATGATTGCCACAGCTCCTGTACCAAAACAAGATGCAGATAATGTCAGTGTAATTGCAAAATTATTTTAATTATTTCCTAGAAAAAAAAGCTAAAGATTTTTCAATTTCAGATATATTGTCCTGTTTTTCAAATTTAGTGTGTCATAATCATACGTGGGCTACTAAAACAAAAATATCTATTTCTGCCTCATATTGTTGGATATTAAAAACAAAATAAACAGTCAAAAAGCTTTTAATATCTTTGTAATAAATAAAATATTGAATGAACAAACAATTATCACTTTTCAAAACACTCATGAGCTCCTACAAAAGCATTTAAGGAACTGGTATCTGTATAAAACATTTTTCTGAGCGTTTTAGTTAAACATTAGCTAAAAATATTACATTGAATGCATTACTGAGAATTATTCACTCCAAAGAATAGTCCATAGGCAGTTAGTAACATTGTATTATAGTGTGTGGGTGGCTCACACTCTGGACAATGGGCACTATAAAATGAACTGAAACTTGTAATTTGTAATTTAACAGATTACTTCCGGTGAATAACCATGAAAACCAAACAGGGTGTTTTCTATATAAAAACACCATAAAGATACAATCATAAATTTAACATAATTCCTCAAATGTGAATTGTTTATTTATAAGAGAAAGCTGTTAAATTCTAGTTTACTGCTTCAGGGATTATCCTGAAGTTGTGGTTGTAAAAATAATAACTAAATTTGGGTGACAAAAAAAGCACCATTCACAGTTACCATTACTCAAACCTGCAAGGCAAGAACATTATTTTATAACTGATGTCATTCAACAACACTGAGCGCCAAAATATTTTTTGCAATTTCTTGTAGTTTTACATAAATAAAAATTCACTTTAAGTGATGAAGGGGTTTTACAGCAGCAGTAGACTTTTTTAGTTTTCAACATTTTTAAGGACAAATAAAGCAAATCAAAATGTAGTGATGCTTCATTACTACTATATTACTACTTACTACTGTATTATATGAATAGTATTACTACTTTGTGAAATTATATCTGATCCATTCATTTTTCGTTGTTAGGATCTGTTATTAACAGTACATTATTAACATTTACTGGATGTTTTTGAAACAGTGAATCCATTGACTTGATTTGTTACCTTTAAAAACCCAGTTACTAGTTTTATAACATTTTTTATGGTTGCTTTATATTTTTATTATATTAAATACAGATTGAATATATAATATGTTATTAATTACAATTAACAAAACTAGTTTTCTGCAATTTTAAGCCTAACTATTACATTACATGCATGTTTGAATATATTATTAGGTAACTGTATTGCTTTTATCCATGTAAATGTGTTTTATATAACATAAAAATTCTACAGAAGAAATTCTATATTCTATATACCTCATACTTTCATATTTTCTAAAAATCTTATTTTTTAAAATTTTTAACAGTATTTTTCTGGCAACCCATCTGCAAAGTCATATTATGCTTTTAGGGTTTTTGCTTGTTTGTTTTTGTTTTGGGGAGAGGGATGTTTTTTGTTGTTGTTCTTCTTCTTAATTCTTTTACAAGAAAAAAAATTAAAATAACAAAAAGCTGAATCTTAATCTAAAATGGGAAAACTCAAGAGATGAAATGATCAGACTAAAGCCGCTTGTTCAGCTGCGTCTGTACCCCTTAATTCTAGTGGCATCTATGTGATTTGGTGAGAGTAAACACCTTTAAAGCAAATGTGAAAACAGACATTTCTTTAACATTAGTTCAACTATGTACAAAAAATACAGAATATTGGAGGGTGTATTTTGTTTGTAGATTCATCCTTTTCCGACATATAGTTGGAAAAGAGCACAATCCTTAACATTTCTTTAAGTGTAATCTTCGTAAGAATTCAGCCTGAGAAGATATAAATATGAGGTTTTGCACCTTTCATCTGGTATTTAACCTTTTTTTCATATACATGCTTATTGGTAAACATTATAAACCCACCAAAGATGATGAGTGGCAGTTCCAGCCAGATAGCAGCCAGTCTGTACAGCAGGAATGAGGACACAATGCCTCCAACATCACACAGAGTAGAACAAACAGACACTGCCAGGTTCCTGTATTCAGTCAAAATGATGGAGAGTTGAAAGCTGCATAAACACAATTTCCTGGTTATAACTTCAGCAGGTTATTATTAGGTTCCTCACCTGACAAATGTGGGGTAGAGCTCTGTGTTAACAAACACCACCATCTCAAAGGCCATGGTGATCCCCAACCGACCAACACAGGCAACCGCTGTCTTTAACCAGAACAAGCCTGAGATACACACAGGAAGTCAATAACCAATGGGTAACAGGGTGGTGACCATGTCTGTGTTTTGTGTACAGTCTATGCATAAAACTCACTGTCAGGAATGAAAGCAGCTATTAAGCAAGAAGCTCCAGCTACGATATTGGCAGTGGCGAATGGGAGACGCCGGCCAATCCGTTCAATGGTGAAGAGGATGAGGAAGGCGGCAGGAAATTCCACCAGGCCAGAAATGAGAAAGTCAATGTAGACGTTTCCTCCTGCTATCCCCAAGCGCATGACGAGGCCTTGATAAACCACAGCACTGGTGAACCTGTGAACAACAAACACAAAGGTTCAGCATCTCCTGCATGTAGGCAAAAAACCTGTGTGATTTCAGGCGAGTCTCACCAGTTGAACATGAGGATGAAGGTGTGTTTTCTCATTTTTGGAGTTCTGATTAGGTCCAGCAAAGAGGCAGAGGTAGACTCACCTTCACCATCAGTCAGTGACTGGGAAAGAAAAACATGGAAAAGTGAGATTAAAGCAGGATTAAAAAGTGTCATAAACATGGTAGAAATAAGGAGTTAATATGATAGGTCTTAATGTTTCCTGTTAGTGGAAATGAAATGTTAGAGAATAACTTTGGTCATTTTCTTTATCTTTGTCAACAAATTCCATTAAATACTAAAAGCAGCAGTAAACTGATAAACTTATTGGGTGAATATATTGTTCCTTTAGTCATTGCTATCCATAAACTCTTAAATTGTCCTGTAAGTGAACTATTTAATCGGCTTACCTCAGTATTCTTGGAGAGTGTCCTGTGGTTCTCTTTGGCCATGGCTTCAGTGATCTTCAAAGCTTTGGAGGAACGGTTCTGAGAGATGAGCCACCTCGGAGACTCTGGGATAAACCTAAGAGGAGAAGAAAAAGTGTCTAAGGGTGCAAGTCTATAGATAAAAGTGAAAAAACTGAAAAGATTTATACATTATTTAGGTGATGAGGATTTTTTTTTAAATCCCTGGAAAGTGACTATGTTAAATATGCCAGGTTAAAATGGTTATTATTATGGAACGAGTAATTAAACTATAGCAGGAGAGGAAGAAGTAGTACATCTCTGTCCACCCTGCAGATTTCCATAACCTTACTTTTTGCTTTACTATTTAAAGGCCAGAGTGCTTCCTGCATCAGCACAGAACAAAAACAGCGACATGCATCATATATAAACCATAGCCCCAAAGATAATGAGCAGTTTATGTTTTCCTTTTATTATAAAAAAATCTATTTTGATCAAAAGGGAAGCACCGGCGTATGCTAGATGTGCTGTAAGTCTTGTTTCCTGATCCAAACCGACATACCATTTTGTTAGGAAGACCTGCATATATGCCTATTTGTGCAATTATCCAAACAGCTTGCAGTAGTGCACAAAATCTTTGATTAGTATCCAGATGTGTGTGCTAGAACAGCCAAAAACAAAAACCTAAGGTAACAGTTGGTGTAGGCTCACCAAATCTGTTCTGATGAATCTCTGCAGATGTTGTGTCAAAATTTTGAGTCAACAGCATGAATCCACTAATCTAACAAGTTATAGTGTAACAATGTGCTTTGTTGGCACAATTTGGTCCTCTTGAGTCACTTATGGTTTAAATGCCACAAACAATCTTAGTACTGAGAAATGTGCATATAGCCACTAAAGAAACATCCATTATAGTAGGTCATTCCATCTCAAGTCATCAAAGTTTTAGAACATTTTCTGGTCGGCCACCTTTAGTTTGCCTGAAAGTTTTAATTTAAGTTTAAAATTGGGACATAGATCATTCCTATTAAATCTTAGAAAATTCCTTGTGAAATAAAAAAAAAATCCCATGCACTAGTGATGAGCAAACACTGAAATGTTCAAACCAAGTGTGCCATAGTTGTACCAGGTGTTCAAATAATCTGATACGCATCTCTACAGAGACACCTACTGGTCACTTTGCTACTCCCACAACACTATTGATAACACTATGATTGCCTCAGAGATCAGGTGATCAGCATGCTGACCACTGGAATATTTATATATGCATATATATGAAAATGATGCACTGTCATAAATGCAAGTTATGATCGCAGGCCCAAAAAAGTTTTTGTGTAAATAATGTGGTCTGCTATTGTTGTTTGACAGTGTCATCATGTAAAGATGAATTGTCAAACAACATTGTGAGTTTTTTTTTTCTTTTGCTGTTTGTTTGTTTTTTACCAGTAATAGCACACGAAGAGGATGTAGGGTACACTGAAGGTGACCTGGAGCCAGCGCCAGTCCGTGATAAAGTAGGCAAGCAAAGGAAGGATAAGGAGACCCACACTGAAGAACATCTGGTACAAGATACCCACTGTTCTCCTGTACTTCACACCAACAATCTCTGTGACTGACAAGGGGACAGAAATGGTATTAAAAGTAAGACAATTTAAAATAAATAAAACAATATTCCATGCAAAAATAACACAAATAAGTACATACGTTCCACAAATTTAAGCAAGTTCTTTCATTAATTACTCCCCCCCCCCCAAAAAAAAGCAGTCATGTCATTTCTACACAGTTAGTTATGAAGATGCCTCAGAGCAAATCACTTTCAGAAAACATGGACATGATTACGCAGCACATATGAGGTCATCCAGCCTCCTTTGACACTGAAGCCAAGGATGGTCCTGAACACAAGGATGGAGATGTAGTTTGGTGCTGCAGCCACTGCGATCCCTGCTACTACGTTCAAAATGTTGGACACCAAGAAACTGATCTGCCTGCCAAACCTGTGGAGTGAAATGGAAAATACATCAGGTGGGGATTTGTTGACTGAATATTACTTTTGAAAATAATATATTCACACCAGGACACATTGGAGCCACAAGTTTATTGGATGTTTCCCACTGCTCCATCAGGCAGTTTTTGGGAGGCCTGCATGAGTGTGCCTATTCCTACCACACAAACATGCCTTCGTGTGTATCATGGGTGTTACAGTTATATTTTTATATAAAACACAGTTGTCATTACACATGTTACTGTGGCCAGCACAGAAAACTTGATGGTTGTTGGAGCCCCACCTGTCAGCAAAGTAGCCAAAAGCGAAACTGCCGACCAGGAAGCCCACATTGAGAGTGGACTGGAACATGTCCACCAACCATCCATCTGAACACACCAAATTGAACTGAAAAAAGGAACAAAGACATTTTTACATTTCTATATGAAAACCTCCAATTTCACCTACATACAGAGAAATTTTAGGGAATTATCTCAAATTTAAAGCAACTTTGTTAAGATTATGTAAATTGTCTTCTCACCTCTGTGACGAAGGATTTCCTGCCTTCATACTGATACTCCCAGCTTTCCTGAAAGACAAAAAAAGTAAACATGTAATCCAATAAGGAGGATTTAAACACTCGACTCAAAGCTTTTCAGTTGTGTTTTTCAGTCATTTGTCTTCCCCAATGGAAACACAGGCTACAATTTACAAGGTTTAAATAAACCAGTATCACTTTTCAACTCTGTAAACTGTAAGGGTTCACACTTTTAGAGGCCTTGAAAATCTGTGTACACCCTGCTTACAACACAGTTTTTTCTTTCTTTCCTTTTTATTGTTGATTCTTACTGAATGTATGGACAAGCAAAATTGTTTTGCTCTTAATAACTTATCTACCCACTTATGGTGGCCCTAGCAGGCCAAACAGACTGCAACTTAAGAAAACACCAGCAATAAGAAAAATGCAGCAAAAGCACACAAAACACAACGGAAATAGGAAAAACAAAAACGGAAATAGGAAAAAAGAAAACAAATAGAAAAAACAACAAGTGTTTCTGGGGAGACAATAACCCGACGGACCAGTTGTAGGAACCAAAATATGCTAAGAGTTGCGCTGGGAGACAATTAAAAGAAGTGGAGGATCTATCGGTTTTGTGAGGAAAGAAAAGATGAGAGGTAAGTGTGTTAGCCTAACTATTAGCCTAAAAATCTGTCATCAGTATTATATGAATCATGAGATTAAAACACACTTACCTAGCATGTGTTGGTTCCTGCAACTGGTCCCTCGGGTTATTTTCTCCCCAGAAACACTTCCCTTGTGCTTTTGGAAATCTGTTTTTTCCTATTTCCATTGTCGTTGTTCCTATTTCTGTTTTCTTTTTTCCTATTTCCATTGTGTTTTTTGTGCTTTTGCAGCATTTTTCTTATTGCTGGTGTTTTCTTACGTTGCAGTCCGTTTGGCCTCTCAGGGCCACCGTACCCACAATTAAACATTGCAAAGTAGGTGCTACTGAGTAACAAGAAGTAAAAGATATGAAGATTAACAGAAAGCTAGAGGTATTCATTGTTACTCATAGTGGAGCCAGCCTCAAGTTTCCATTAGAGGAACTTCAATATTTGGCACTTTGTTTTCTTCATGGGTGACTTTTCTTCAGTCACCAGTGGCTGTGGCTGAAAACTAAAAGAAGTGCACTGGGGGTAACATTGATTATTTTAATGCAGTGCTCAGGGAGGCATGTGGTCTCTGATTCATTCTGTAGAAGGAAAGCAATGAGTCCTAACATCCAGCCAGTCTCATAAGTAAAAAAAAGTATAAACTATCTTCAGCCACAAGGGGTTTTACAACAGATGGTCTGTCCCCCACAGAGCCTTATTATCAACATCGTGGAGTCTGTGTGGGACTGATAACATCAAAAGCGACTGAGAGAGCCTAAATACACATAACAGCTCTGTGAAGTTCTCTAACATGTTGGAACAATTTACCAACCAAAAGCTGTACCTTAAACACTTTATCTTGTGTGAAATTAGTTAATGGCTATTTTATTTTGTTTTGGGTTTTTTTTGGTCTTTGCATAATGTCACTGATGAACAAAAACATATTTTTTAAAAAAAAAAAAAAGTTTTCTTTTTGTGCCTACTACCTATAAACAGCACTGAAATATTATTTAATGCACAGGACTGACATTAAACTAAAACATCACCCATTTTCTATATAAACAATACAGGAAACTATATGAAAACTATACATAAACACTATGAAAAACAGTCATGTAGGAACTGACCTTGCATGGTGTAAGTGGGACTCCACTCAGGTTCAGTTCCTGTGTGTCACAGGTCAGCTCTGTGGCATTCCAGTCCACCTCATACTGCTCGCAGGTGCTGTGCTGCACCAGTCCAGAGTTGTTGACGAGAGGCACCGTCAGCCTGCGACTGTCTGTCAGGTTCCAGCCGCATGCATGCCTCCTCTCCACCACTGCTGGGTCCCGACACCAATGATCAGGGGTGAAACCCTGGAATACGATGCCGACGTATACCCCTGCAAAGGGCAACGACAAGAAGCAGAGCATGGCAAAGATTCGCCTCTGACAGCGGCCAAATGACCCGGCCTCTTCCAAGAGGTCGTCAAAGGTCATCATTACTGTCGCAAAGTTTAAGAGATCAAGTCAAATCTTGTTCTGTTCAGCAAACCATGGATCAGTGCGAACTATCAGAGTCCCTTCAGGGGTGCTGAGACCTCGTGTGCTGAGACCTCGTGTGCCTCACACCGGTCGATCCACAAGTCCAAAAGGGCCAGATGAAACACAGCTGGGTAACAGCGTGTTACTGTTTAATAGAGTCAAACACAAGAAGGCAGCGGGATTATGCAATCATTAAATGGATTTCTTCTTAAGGAACGCTTGAATGGTCCCGCCTTAGCTTCATTATTTATACGCGATCATGGCATCACAGGACACAGATGGTCAGTTGTCTTTTATTTTTCTACGAAGATGGTGTGACATTTATTAACCACACAATAAAAACTACTGTGTTTGAATCACTCTGCCTTGATCCACTGTATTCCTGGAATTTGTAAAAAAATGAAAAAAAATAAAATGGTGTTAAATGAACCACCGCATATTTATTTTCATGTATTAACCAAAATAGAAGAAGTTCATAGAATTTAGAGAATAATTAACATAATTAAAAGAAGATGTCCAAATGAGAGAAATCTCTGTCTGGCCTTCTTCACCTTGGAGCAGCTGCTCTGTGCTCCACTCTGTGTTTAGGACTAGGGAGCGTGGATAAAATACACAGACATGTTTGTGGATATTGCTGTAAGTGCATTTATTGACTTCAAGGCACTTGAACCCCAAAGTTTAACCTTCACAAGTAAGTGCCAAACCCTAACACCAATGTAAAATGAATTCTATCTCACATTATAAAACTAATCCTTCAAAGAGAAACATTTAAAAGACAGCCAAAATATTCTAACTTCTAAAAAATGACACCTGAAAAACTCTCTTTAAATATTTTCTTTTTTCTATAATTGTTGCATCTTTGTAGTGTGCAGTGGTATATTATCCAAACTTGACATTGTAACAAACCCATCCTCACCATCATTTTCACCTGTCTATGTAGTGATTTTGATCAAAACCACCTTGGAAAGGTCTTAATAATAATAAAGGTTATGAGCATTTTCTTGTCAGAGTCCTTCAGAAAAACCAGGCTTCAGTTGTACATTTTATGTCCTTAAAAATAACTCAAGTTACGTTCTTTAATTTTATGTTTGTTGGGTTGTTATTGTGCAGTGATCTGTCAGTGCATATATATTAAGCAACTTCTCATCTATGTAAAGATATTTTCATTGTAAGCGGCAGCGTCTGCTATTCCTGCACAACAGTAGAAAGAAACAATGACACACAGTTGATTGTTGACTTTTATGATACAATTAGACTAAATCTGGAAGCTGCGTGGAGAACCGTGACTTCACTGAAATGTCATAATTATTATGAGGGCTTTCATAGGATGTGTTTTTCTGTTGTGCTGAACTTAGTTTAACCTTCCTGAGGTAGCATTAGGACCATCATATGATCATATGGTCTCATGAGTTGTATTTGTGTGTATTTCTTTATGTACTCTGTTATATGCTTTGTTGTTCAGAAACATTAGTACCATTGTATTTAAGAATTTCAGCTGAATTGAATCAGTCACATGTGTGTCACATGTAAGGTCAACTGTTTGTTCTGCTCATGTAAGATTTCGCAACTGTCACTTCTATCATGTTTGCTTATATCTTATATATTGCTTTTATCACTGTATGATTGTCCCAGATTTGAACAAAATTAAATGAGGCCTGACGTTAATTCCAAAGACTAGGCTGTGTTATAATAAGAAGTCGGCTCATCTTCCTCAGTTTTTAAAAAAACAGATTTCTAACATCCAGCCAGTTTGAGAAAGATTGCCTCTTCCTGGTTTTGACTCCACACCAGTATAGACTGTATAGAAAAGATGGACATAGTCAGGAGACAGAAAGAGTTAGGTTTTTTCCAAAGTCTTATCATTTTGCCTATTGTAGCCTGGAGACAGAGAGCATCACATGGCAACATCTTGTCAATGATAAAGTCGTCACCCCTAAATCATTCCCCGTTTTATTGCTTATTTTATTCTACATAAGACCATGATTTATGAAGTTAACATCAATTTGTACTATAAAAAACAGCTGAAAGTAACAAATAAAACCAAAAAGTCATTAGAAAGAGTCTTAATACTGTCATTAAGTGAAAACCGGGGTCTTTTGCTCAAATACGTCTATACAGCTAGACCAGAGGAGTTGTCATCTTTTAAGTGACAGTCTGTGTTTATTAGTCAAGCCACACTGTCACAACATCACAGAAGAAATTTCTTTAAAAAAAGAGAAAAATTAACCTAAAGAATAGTATTTACAAAATTAAAATTTAAGTAACAAAAAGTATTGGAAATGTTTTTATCTTTATTCCAATTTTAATTCGGTCAATACATCAAGCATGACAGGCATGAATGCTTTACTGAGTCTAGCTTGCCTCTTTCACTGTCAGACAATTGCTTTCAAAAAGTATCAATGTTTAGGTTTGATAAACAGTTTGTAACATTTAAATTAATATAAAAAATAAAAAACTATCACTCAATTAATAAAAACTAAACTAAAATGATTAAATAAACGCTGATTACTGAAACCAAACAGAATTTTAAAAAATAAATAAATAAAAATACAAAACCATTGTTGCTTTGATTCAAACCTTAAGCCTATGGTTTTTTTATACAAAGAGATGAAAGTGAAATATAAAAAGAAGAAAATCAACCTTTATTATCTTCTTCACGTGCTACCTGAAGAGTCAGAGTTTCCAAAACTTTACAGGATTGGCCGAAGAATAATTCGATCAAACAGCCAGTCGTTACATCTGAGAACAGATAAATTCTTGAGGCGTTACATGCTCTCCAGCTGATGGTGTTTCATAACGATGCAGAAGAAAATAATTAAAATGCTGTGATTTTATCATATTTTTTCCTTCTTCTTTTTTACTCCAAAATCTCTCATAAATAAGGATTTCGACCTGCTGCCCTTTTGCTGTCCTTGTCAGGACAATGATTAACTAATAACTGAGCTGTCCTATTTGTTCTCCCAACATGCTAAAAGAAGTCCAACAATAAACTGGGAGGTATCTGATAGTATTTGGGTCTCACCATGGACCTGAACACAGCAGCTTTCCTCCTTGGAGCTTTTCTCTGCAGTGGTAAGATACTCTGGAATCTTTAAATGATAATTATTAATAAATGTGTCATATCCATAGAAGAGGCAGTTATCGGATTCACTGTGAGAGTGCGTCCTCAAGATGTATTAGGGGTTTAAATGCACAGTTTTTGTTCACTTTGGTGTTGACTCGCACACTGAAGGCTCAAAGTAAAGATGTTTTATATAATGGAATGTTTTCTTTCTATATAGATGCTTCTACTTCATTTTTGTTTTGTTTTGTTTGAGTTAAATGATAATGGTAGGTGAAGGCTACTAATGACGTCTGAACTACTCATCAATGGCAAACGGTAAAGGGGGTCATGATATAAGAATGGCAGAATTGAAAATACAAGCTTTATACCTCTGTTTGGATGCAATTTCTCTCAGCCCCTCTACAGTCTAAAAAGACCTGCTTCAGCTGGCTTTCATCTGATTGGCTATCTCTTGCAAACAGAAGGTTTGAGTGGAGGTGGGTGGGGCTTCTGTGCTAATAGACACTCCTGTGTGCCGGTGATGACCATATCAGGGATATCCACTCTCAATGCCATCATACAGAATGAAAATCCTCCCTGAAACGGGGTATTTAGAGCATGAATTTTTCCTTAGTGGGATAATTTGTAAATAGATTGACATCACTGTTTGAAAATTTCGACATGCTTAACAAGAGTATCCACCAGTGTAACTAATAATGTAGACTTGCTGATTCAAGATTAGGTCAAATCAAAAAAAGAAAGTCATTTTCTAAAAATGTTTTATCCTATTTACTTTGATTACATCCCAGGAGTGTAATGTAACATTGCATAAATAATTTTGGAGTTCATTTCTTATTCTTTTATTGTTCGTGTATCTAAAAATACTTTCTGTTGCTTTAGCTGATGCATAAAACCAGATTTTACAATGGAAATGTTCAGTCAAACAGCAAAGAATCTTCATCCTGGCATTTTGTCCCGCTGGTGCAGGGTCCGCTCTTCGGCAACGGTTTCTCCATTTGGTTCTGTCCAAGCGTCCTCAGGTGATGCATTGATGGTCTTAATGTCTTCCTTGATTTTGTCCATCCACCATTTCTTCGGTCTGCCTCGAGGCCGGCGTCCTTCTAGCCGTTTTTGCTACAGAGGTCTCATCGCTTCGAATCATGTGTCCATACCACCTCAGGCGGGACTCGAGCATCTTCAAACAGCAAAGAATAAACTAACAAATCAATGAGTTAATAAATAAAGTTTTCGGGGATTTTTTTGTATATGATTGCAGTTGGTGGTACTGAGATAGAGGGCTACTCCAGAACTGAAGGGGCATGGATCCTCTCACTGAATAAACGAATGTATTCAGTTAGCAATTTGGCTGAATGTGCTGACAAATGTAACACTGAAACACTCTTCACATGCAGGTATGCTCATACCTCACACTCCCAACTGTTTTCATTTTGAACATTAAATGGTGCACACACACTACATTTATATACATATGTACTGTTTTAAAACAGGACTTTCATGTATGATGAAAACGACAGAGAATGCTGGACAGCAGCGGCAAACTCTAAAACAGAGAATATCATGCGCAGAGGAAACACAGTTTTATATGAAAAAAACGGTAATGATCTTCAAATTCCTTGAAATTAATATGAGACTGAAATTTCTGTTTTTGTGTTGTCCTTTCTTTTGTCTCTGGTGACTGTTCTACTCTGGTTTGTGTGATCTTTTTAGTTTTCCTAACATTGTAGTTAATTTTTAGCCAATGTGTCATGATCGGTGATGTTTGGACTGTGTCTGCAAACACAGTAGAGTTGGATTGCAAGTTAAACACCGCTGTGGTTCAATCTTATTGAATACAACACAACAGTAGTGTCCTGTTGTTTCTTTTTTCTTTTCTTTTCTAGAATATCTCTTGGAATGCGCAAATGGGATAGGAACAGATTACAGAGGAACAAAGTCCAGAACAAAATCAGAAAAGGTCTGTCAGAGATGGGACGCAAGCTACCCACACAGGCCAAAGTATGTGTTCACATGATTTTGCATCATCATTTCATATCCTTTTACGTCTTTGTGAAATTTTTGGTAATGTTTCTGCTGCAGTTTCACGCCACAGAGCCACCCACGAGCAGATCTGGACTCCAACTTCTGCAGAAACCCTGATGGAGACAAAGGGGGACCCTGGTGTTACACCACTGACTCCCAGAAACGTTGGGAGCACTGCAACGTACCCAGCTGCTCTGGTAAGATTCATAAAACTCTGTGTGTTTATTTTGTTTTGGGTTTTTCCCCCACATACATATCTAATTATCTCCTACCAGCTATTTTACATTCAATGATCTTCATTTGGTTTTTAGAATATTCACAGTTAATCTGTGAAAAATACGCAGGTATTGTGATAAACTGATATATAATTGGGAACAACATTATCTATTATCCATGGCATAGCATATCACATACATCAGTGCTTTTCCTTTACAGGGGAATGTATGGTCTGCAATGGTGAGGACTACAAAGGAACAATCTCCACCACTGAAAACGGCGTCACCTGCCAACGCTGGGACTCCCAGAAAACTCACAACCATGACTACCATCCCAGCAGGTAAGAGCAAAACCTTTGTGAGATTTAATCAGCCTTTTCTGGATACTTCTTATACTTTGTTCAGTCTTCCACAAAAGTATCTGGAGGAGAACTACTGCAGAAATCCAGATGGAGATCCCCGACCATGGTGCTTCACCACCAGCCCATCCAAACGGTGGGACTACTGCTCCATACCGCGCTGCAGTAAGTCTCCATGTTTAAATGTTTCCTCATTAATGAACTAAGAAAAGGATTTCACAGCTGGTGTTTGTTGCAGTCCAAATGTCAAACTCTAATACAAATTTAATACCTAATACAAAACTATATATACTTACCAGTCCCCTAATTAATTGCACATTGGTAGTAAATTCAGTTTACTGAAGTTCAGCTAATGTTATAGTGTCCCGTGACCTGACATTTTAGGGACTATATTCAATCAATTTAATCAAGGTTAAGCAGGCAATCAAAAATTCAAACATTTATTACAGGTTTTCTTTATTGATGGCAAAATCCCAATTTAGCAGCTTCAGCAGTAGACAAAACACAACAACCCATTAAGAAATCCATGTTGAATAAACATTCAAATAAATATAGAGTAGACTAGAATAGAATAGAATAGAATAGAATAATCCTTTAATTGTCCCACGAGGGGAAATTTGGGTGTAACAGCAGCAAGAAAGACACATATACAAACAAACAGTACACAAGACACAGAACAGAACATACACAATTTTTACATATTTACATCAAGGACAATGGTTACCAAAAACAGAGTACTGTACCGCTATTAAATTAAATAAATTTAAAAAAAATACATTCAAATAAACTCAAGCTACCATCATCCACTGCCAGCAACTACTTAAAAGTATAAGTAAAATGAATACCAAAAAAGGAAGAATAGAACTAAAGGAGACTTTATGTAAATAAAGTTGTAAGAGAGTGTAAAAGACAATAAATACAGAGAATATGTCTGACTTCTTTTTTTTCTGCATCGTACATAAAATACATGTTTTCTTCCGTCTTCAGCTGCTGAACCTTCCACCATCGTCCCAGAGGTCGACTGTGTCACCGGGGAAGGTGTAGCATACCGAGGAACAATTGCTGTAACCGAGTCTGGCAAAATGTGCCAGAGCTGGTCGGCTCAGATGCCACATAAACACAACCAGTCCCCAGAAAACTACCCTTGCAAGTAAGAGCTGTATCCAGGAATTAATGTCCATCCAAACCAAATATTAGTGGGAATTTTCAGTTTGCAGTTTTTGTCAATAGTTTTCTGCTCTAGTGTGGAACTCTGAAAGGCAAAGCACCGATCCAGCATGGTGGAAACTCCATGGAATATCTTTGAGAACCTTTGAGAGTTGTCTCTTGATAGGTAGTTAACTAAAGTTAATTCATCAGTTGTTAGTTTCACGGTTTGACCCTATTTATACCAGAGGAGATGTAAACACAGAGTTAGTGTCTTTGAGGTTAAAAGGTGTATCTTCATGAGTAGTTGTGTCTTTTTCTACTATGCCAACTTACATTTTTATTGCTTTTTATAGCTGTGGGTCACTGTCATAATGGTAGAAACCCTCAGTCTTCTGCCTAAGGGGAGGAGGTTTGCATGGTACATGGCCTTGTCCACTGGCTGCTCAGTGTGGTGAAGTCATGCTGTACAGCAACTCCAACACGTATTGTTTCCACCTCCGTGCTTGACTGTGGGGATGGTGCTCTTTGTGTCAGAGTTATGGTTGATACCAAAGATACCAAAGAGCTCAAGATTGGTTTCATCTGACCAGAGCACTTTCTCCCAATTCTTCTTCTTATTTAATCATTTAGAGATTTCCTGGCAAACTTAAGACATTTTCCTTCTTGGGCGTTTCAAGATTTCAATACCTTACAGCATAGTGTGTGAACAGCGTTCTTGGTGATTGTAGTCCCAACTGTCTTCATATCATTAACAAGCTCCTCCTGTGTAGTTTTGGGCTAATCCATACCTTTGTCATTATTATCCTCAACCCATGAGACAAGATCTTGCATTGAGCTCCAGATCTCACCAGTTGCTGAATGTAAAGTGTAAAAGAGAGTGTCAGTTAGCAACACCCAACAACCTCCAGGAACCACTACCAACCATCCAGTGAATGCATATTTTTCCCCAGTAACCACAGGTTGTAACACATCTAATATGACGGACAACTCTGCAGACACATGCTGCCACTTTGAATTATGATGTCATCTTACTAATGCTTGCAGACATGATTCTAAAAAACAAAACAAAAAGCATTTATATAGCGTAGCATTTTTTATGTTGAAAATTTCAATAATTAGCTTATCTGTTCAACAAACACATCTATGTATAAATGAAAGAAAATAAACTTTGTTTACAAATTGTCATTCACCGTATCATATTTCTAATAATTTATTTATTAAGTAAACACTGCATACTTGTGAAATTATGTTAAATTTGTGACTGTTTTTTTTCTAGTTTTTTATGTAAAAAGAACAAAAAAGAAAATGCTTGCTATTTTACATTAGACGTGCTGATTTTAAATGTTCATTGAATTTATTCAGTAAAATTTATGAGAAAAATATGAGAAAGAAAGAAAAATCTGTTAAAGATTTTCTTTTTCAGTGCAAATATGTTTTTATGGGCTTTCGTGTTTTCATTTCTTCATCAGAGGTCTAGATAATAACTACTGTCGTAACCCCAACAATGAACGGATGCCGTGGTGCTACACAACTGACCCTGGCAAACGCTGGGAGTACTGCAACGTACCACGGTGTGGGGTTGCACGCATACAAGGTATAATATTAGTTAACCTATCTTGTCCTTGTGTTTCAAAAATGAGTGAGTCTCCCCACTTTTAATATCCCTCGGTGCAGATGATCCAGTGATCCCCCCAAATGAGGAAGACTGCTATGAAGGGAACGGTGTCAGTTATCGGGGCTTAACATCAGAGACCAGCAGTGGGAAAAAATGTCAGCGTTGGAGCTCCATGACTCCTCACAGACATAACAAAACTCCAGAGGCCTACCCAAATGCGTAAGCATCAAACACATTCAGTTTTTATGGCTAAATGATTTAAATAAAAATCAGGCAGACGTTACCCACAAGGCAGGAAGACACAAGAGGATAGGACAGGAAACACTGAGGGGGGAAAAAACTATATTCTAACACAAACATGTTGAGTGCTATAACTGATTAAGAGATAAAGTTAGTAAGAAAGTCTAACAATGAGGATCTTGGTGTGTTGAAGATGTACCTTAAACCTATGTGGTAAAATCCATGAATTTTAATCTTCGAACAATTTTTCAACCCCAATTAGATCCATCTATTTATTAAGACCCTTCTTCGGGCTTAACTTAGTAGGTTGATGTCTTAAAGTTTCAGGTCTTCTTTTGGAACAGGGACCTCAGAGGGAATCTGTGCAGGAACCCCGATGGGGACAAAGCTCCCTGGTGTTTCACTACAAACCCCGCAGTCCGCTGGGAGTACTGCAACGTGAAGAGATGCTCTGTCAGACCTTCAGAAATCAGTTCTCCTCAGCCACACATCGCCTCCATTGCCATCCAGACTCCACCGGAAAAAGGTAAATCAACTTTAAGTGTCACATGTTGTGCTTCCTTGTCAGTTTGTTTGACCCTTCATTCACTTCCCCTGGTTCTCTGCTGCTGTTTCAGACTGCAAAATTGGAAATGGAGAAACATACCGAGGTCCAACTTCTGTTACTGCGAACGGTGTGACATGCCAGGCGTGGAGCGCTCAGACTCCTCACAGTCACATGAGCTTCACCCCAGAGACTCACCCCACCAAGGGTCTGGAAGGCAATGTAAGTGCGTGGGTGTTGCAATAAAAACTCTTTGTGGTAAGAACAGAATTTTTTTCTAGCTCCTAACTCCTCTGTCCACTATCAGAGCTGCAGAAACCCAGACAACGATGTAAGTGGACCGTGGTGCTACACTACTGATAGAGACAGGATATGGGAACACTGCCAGATCCCTGACTGTGGTATATGAACATTGTTTGTGTTGGCATTCAAATTCAGTGTGTTTTATTTTCATTTGTTACTATCTACCACCTTTTTTTTTTACCACTCTATCAGCATGACTGATGCTCAGTCTAAACTGCAGACTGTAGTAACCCTTGCTTTCTATTCACTCATCCCCACCTGTGTCACCCACTGAACTCTATGGTGGGTCTGACTCTATCCACACGTGTTCTGGTATTCTACCATGTTAACAACAGTGCACAACTCAGTTGGTTCAATGACATTAGTGACTATAAAACAAATATTGTTTTGGTCACAGATTTTCAAACATTGTCTCAACAATAAAGAAAATGTCTCCATCTATGGTGCACCCCTCTGTCATGCTACTATAAATCCCATTATTTAGAAGTAGAAATAGGTCTAATACCTCTTTGCAGCTAGTTGGTCCCAGTGATGATAATAAATATTTTTCTCTTTGGACTTCAGATAATTAAAACTAAAGACAAATGACAGTAAGAACGTTACATTTAGCTCTGGTCATTTGTGACAGTCGTTGTACTATTCCCTCACAATGGACCAAATTAGCTATCCGATTTCTCAACTGCTTGTTCAGTTCAAGAGTGTGGGATAGTGATGTGTCATTTGTGAACAAGCCAAATCTCTGTAGAGAACAAGAAGAGCTGACTCCTGGTTTGGGAGAGGCAAATCCTGTTTAACTCTGCTGAGAAGGGGTGGGACTATTTTGATAGGCACACTATGTGGTCAATCACATAGCAAAGACACACTACAATCATAGCATTATGTGAAAGGAGGTAGGGGGCAGACTTTCTGAAGACGGTGAGTGTAGTGATACAGGCCAGGTACACAGAGCAAAAGAAAGACGGGTATCTGGGTTTAAATGCAAAGTGAGAAAGAGAAGAAATGAATGAAAATGGAAAAGGAGAAGCACCGAGCTGCATTTCAGTGCTACTCGAGACTGCAAAGCTGAGTGCAGAATTTGTCAAATGAAAATATCCATCAGAGCTGGATCAACAACAAACCAGACCTGCTCACCAGTCTGTGCAGCTGTACTTCTGCTGCAGGTGTACTATAACAAATCACCCCAGACACACAGATGATACCCACTGATTTCTAGCTATTTTCCACTGTGGAAAAAAAAAGATTTTTGTCCAGGCCCCAAATCCCATGTTTGTTCTCCCCAACTGTGGTAAATGCATAAAACTAAGACTTAATTTAACAGCAAAAAAATTGCTTACCAAAACACAAGCCATTCATATTTGCTAAATTAGACCTAAATAGAAGACACAGTAATGCTAAATGAGGCCATAAGAGCCGAATCTCTTGATCTCAGTAATGTGTGGAGACTGGAACCTGTCCCAGATTAAAGAGGGTAAAAAGTGCAGGATTACGAACATAGAGATGGACAGTCTTTTAAATCTACAGTAACCTAAAATGCAATTGAACATGTTCAAACAACCAGCTGATGGATTCCAGCACATGACTTTAATACTGTGAGGCAATACACCTGTGACACGGTGCTGCTGAATTATTGTTCAGCTAACCAAGACATACTAGAGATACCAGATAAAATGCATTTACTGAGTAAAATTTTCTATTAAATCTATTTTTTGTGTGCAAACTGTTACATTGGCTTGTTGCTAATGAGGCTATAATGTTCAAACTAATTCAGTGTTTTTGTTTCACTCATCTTCTGAGAATTCATGACACTGAACTATTACCTTATAGTTGAAATGAAGTGCGGAACACCAGTAATCAAACCAAAACGTTGTTTTAGTCGTCTTGTCGGTGGCTGTGTGTCGAATCCTCACTCATGGCCCTGGCAAATCAGCCTCCGGACCAGGTGAGAAAATAACACCAAAAGGACTTACATTCATGAAATAACGTGAATTTCCTTGACAGAAATGTACAGATTAATTTAAATACTTATGACTATTTAACTGTAAATTCTGTAAAGATTTGTTGTTGTAGTTATAGTAATAGATAAATTGAATGTTAATAATGACAGTAATAATTACAGTATTTTATATAGATTTTTGCCTGAGTTTTGTTTGTCTGTTCACCTTTTGCCACTTAGTACATATGTTTTTGAAAGCAAGCTGCTGCTGCATCTTATCTGTACATTGTGAAACAAACATGTGTTTCACTTTCTACTAGTATAGGAAAACATATCTGCGGAGGAACTCTGATCTACCCTCAGTGGGTCCTTTCTGCTGCTCACTGCTTCGAGAGGTAAGATCAGAATCACCATGAACACATAAAATCAAATTCTGCAATAACTCTTATATCCTATGTTTCTACATGTTATGCACTGTAGCTCCAAACGGCCTTCAGCCTACAAGGTATTCCTGGGTATCCACACGGAGCAAGGCAATGAGCCATCGAAACAAGAGAGGAGACTTGAGAAAATAGTTATGGGACCAAACAGAGCAGATATTGCTCTGCTTAAACTCGAGAGGTCAGTATGGGTCAGCTGCTAATGATATTACACAATCAGCTTGGTGCAGATCTGAACTTTGATCTTAGCTAACCTGAAGGACTAATCACTAGTGATCACAGCATGGACTAAAACATGGATCAAACACGTATTTTTGAAAGTATTAACACTGAGACTCATCTACCAGATTTGTTACAAAAACAGGTCCTCAGACTTCAACCAAGGATACAGATACTGTCTATTAATTATTTAGTTATCCATCTGATATTACAATTATCACAATATCTATAGAAAATGTGTGGAAAAAAAAACAATAGTGCTATCACTCAAATTTATCTAGCCATGAATGGGTAGCACCGCCTATTACAGCTTGCTTATAATGTCATAATAGTGGGGTAATAAGGTGGAAACAAGAAGCCAATAATGTGGAAGTAATGTAAAAGTGATATCTTATATGAACAGTAATCATACTGGAATAATATTGCATTAACATTTATGTAACTGGTTAATAATATGGGAGTAAAAGTATCCCCATGAGTTAAACCAATTAGCAAAGCTTAGTGACAAACTGGTAACAATGTGATACATACTAGCAATAAAATGGTAACACCTGTGCATTAAAACTGTTATATTATATTATGTGATGTTAGCTTATTTACATTTGACTCAGTGTCCCAACCTTTTTGGAACTGAGTGTGCAGAAAAATAAGCAACTTGTTGACACGAGTTTGATCTTGTGAATGCCATTAAAGAAATCTGCATTTCTTTCAGCCCTGCAATAATAAATGACAACGTGCAGCCAGCTTGTCTCCCAGAAAAGGACTATATAGTTTCCAGTACAGCAGAGTGTTTTGTAACTGGATGGGGTGAGACTCAAGGTACGTCACATAGATGTCTGCTTTTGTTAATATCTGTGCATATTATTGTAATGGTAGAGTAAAAATGGACTGTTAGATGTTTTCACAAATCAAAGAGTGTGTATGTGCTTTTAATGAAAGTTTGTTTGAAGTCACATTTGGTCTTCATAAACATAGGTGGGACATCAAGTAGCTACCGTTTCACAAGTTTTATTTTCTTCTGTTCCATTTGAATTTTTTTTTTCCTAACAAAGATGTATCATTTCATAGTACTTATGTAAATTTTTGCATTTGTAGAATTTATTAGATGGCAGAGTGTAGTGCGCAGACAGGAAAGCAGAGAGCGAATGAGGCATTTGACACACAGGAAATGGACTAGGGAGGATTCAAACCTGTGTAACTGTGGATCACCAGCTAAACCGGTTCAGCTATGGTGATTCCCATTCAGATCTTTTTCTAGCGTTTTTGTTCTTGATTTAAAGAAAATTACAATGCAGAGTGTTTGAAATATTTTCACTGTAAGCTGATAAACTGAGTTGCACACTTTAGAAATGCCAATGTAGAGACGATTCACACAGAAGGAAAATCAGTGAGTGTAATGAAAACCTTTCACCAGCAAGTGGCAGAATTTTAACAATAAGCTTTACTGTGGCTCTCCATATCAACCAGCATTAATTACAATTTTGAACATAATTTCTAATTAATGATTTTTTTCTTAATTAAACACAACACATCTTGGACAGGGAGGTGTAGCAGTTTGGTCAACTGTAAAACTTTTTGAAAACTTTTTGAACGCTGTTTTTGAAAAATACACCTTTTGAAGCAGATAAATAATTGTCAGCGCACTCTAACACAAACAAACTGATAAAAACATGATTGATTTTGTATGCAAAAAAACTCCACTGTATATGTATTTCAACACATCTTATGATGATGGTGATGAGGAGGAGGAAGGTAATTGCACACAGGTGTGTCGGCAGGTACAGGAGGCGACGGCGTCCTGAAAGAAGAGGGTTTTCCTGTTATCGAGAACAAGGTGTGTAATCTACCAGATTATCTGAATGGCAGAGTTCAAAACAACGAGATGTGTGCTGGATATATCGAGGGAGGATCGGACAGTTGCCAGGTATGAAAAACACAAACCTATGAAAACTGGGGAAAGTTTTATAAAACGTGTGCGTATTCGGTTTTACTTCATTCTACTGACCTGAAATATTTTAATAGATTTCCAGAAACTAACGATTGTGAAAATGAATCAGATACATAAATGTTTCATTTGTTTACAACAGTTCAACACAGAATTTAGTAATAGTAATAATTTTTCACCCATTAATGTAAATTAATATAAACTAAAAGGTGCTTTGACATTTGTGAAATTTACAGATAAAATGATCAAAATCAAATAACTTACATGTGGAACTGTACAATAATCCAATACTTGACAAATCTGAATGTATAACAGGTAATTTATGTTTTTATGTGAATGTTTAATTATATTAAATGACACCTGTTAGTTCAGCTAAAATTAGACATATTTGTTTTAACGTCTTACATCTGTTCATCCATCTGTAGTTTATACAGTAAGGATTTTCTGAGCTTCATTATGAAACACTACATTAACATTTCAAGTCGTAGCTTTAATTTGAATATTTGCTATTTGTGTCATTCAAACATCAATTTCACTCCAGCAACAAACAGACTTTTCACTATTGAGCTGGGAGGTTAAAGATCAGACATTTTTTGTCAGGTGATTCTGCAAAAGTTCACAGAGGTGTGAAGTGCTTTGGTTTGCCAGAGTTATTGGGTTTCTTTCCAGAAAATTATTATAGAAATGTTGGAGAATTGCAAACAACCTGAGGAGCAGAAGTTAAGGACAAAGGACAAAGGTTATTTGCATGATAAAGAAAATCTCTTTCTGGCTACAAAGAGGGTCATCAATACTCTTGAGGATTTAAGTAAACACTTGACTTTGTCTACTGCGTGTTAAAATGGCTAAACAGCACACATCACTTTCAGTACTGGCACAAACATATTTCGATTAAACCTGCACATTCAGAATTCATTAAACATGGAAAAACAACCCCAAATATTTACAGTCTGGACGGCAGATATAGAAAAATTGTATTGCCTCTAAAATGGATGGGAAGTAACTAAATACAAATGCTATGTTTTCACTTTTACCCCCATCATTTTAACACAAATGTGTTTCCTTTCTAAGAAATACAATTTTCATCTTGCAAATTGTGACTCGTGTTTATTTAACAAATAAACACAAGTTTAGTGTTTAGACAAAATTTTTTTAAAAATTCTATATTAATTTGCATATTTAAGTTTTCATTGTTATCATATTTTCTGCAGCTGTCATTTTTTTGCAGTCTATTGCTTAAAACTTTGTTGTGCAATTTATTTGGGATTTTAGGGGGGAAAACACTAATATTGGTGAAGTCTCAAAAACTCACAATGTAAAATGATACACTAGGCTTAAAGGGGTTAAGTGTAATGCCAAAAAATAAAGGTTAAACATCATCACATTAAAAGCTATAGTTATTTCTACACGTGTGTTCTCCTCCTGCAGGGTGACAGCGGTGGTCCTCTGGTGTGTTATGAGCAGAACAAGTTTCTCGTGCAGGGTGTCACATCGTGGGGTCTGGGATGCGCCAATGCCATGAAACCCGGCGTCTACGCCCGAGTGTCTAAGTTTATGGACTGGATAGACACAACCATCAAAGCCAACTAAAAGCTATCATCTGCACTGTGGTTACTGAGGATGTCTTAACCTGTATATATTGTTCTGCTCTGGCAGTGATTGACTTCATGGCATGATGTTTTTAGGTTTTCTATTGTATCCTGAAGTGGATAGACTAAAAGCAGAGCATCTTACAGGTTTCAAAAGCAATGAAAATGTTTCTGTAACAGGTTAAACATTTTTTAGAAGCCATGCTTTACAGAAAATGTTAGGCTATTAGTAGGCTATTAGTATTATTTGAGCAGTGAACCATGCATAAGCACTCATGGAAATAACCAGAACAGGTTCACTTCAAATCTTATAACTGTAGATGTTTTAAATGAAAATACTTGGAGCTTGGTTGTATTAAAGATAACTTTAATAACTGTGTAATGTGGTTCCATAAAAAGACACAAGTTAGTCTAAACACTAAACACTGTGCACAAAGAAAAACAAAGAAAATGTTGAAATTGGCTCCTAAAACAAAAATTAATGAGGTAACTAATATATCCACAAGCAACACTGTTAAACAGCATAAATAAATACTTTGGTGTGCAAAGGAGCTTAAACAGTTGCCCAATCTTTGTTGGATGTTATATTTTGGTAGTTGGGCAGCAGGTTCACCATCTGCTGGTTCTGCAGTTCGATTCTCTCCTTTGCTCTGAAAACACAAACAGAAAAAAATACTAAATGTGCTGTGTTGGGGAAAAAAAGTCTCAATCTGTACTTACTACAGATACAATAGCAGAAATATAATGTGAATAAAAGGGGTTTCATTTTCTTACTGCACTGACTACTCACTTTTCTGGGAACTCGATGTCGTCGATAGTATCGGGCAGTGGTACACCTCTGGTCTCAGGGAGCAGCAGCACCAAACCTCCAGCCAGGAAAGCCAGAAACCCTGCACAACACAATTCAATAATGCATTTAAGCTTCGATAGTCACATTTATCTGACTTTCAGATTTATTGAACTGAACATTTACTCTCAGAAAACCCACCAAAGATGATGAGTGGCAGCTCCAGCCAGATCACAGCCAGTCTGTAGAGCAGGAATGGAGCCACGATGCCTCCAACATCACACAGAGTGGAACAAACAGACACTCCCAGGTTTCTAAAGACATAAAAACAGCAGTTTTTTTGATATACTACTAACTCTTTGATATACTTTTGACACAAAGACATTTTTAAATTGCTACGTATCCACAGAAACATTAGTTGTCCAGTTGTCCACACAGAAATACAAAAACAACAGGATTTGTCAGGTTCTGAAACTGTGACATAAATGAAAAAGATAAAAGTTCATATTCTGATCAGTTTCACACTCATATTATCAGGTACAGCTTCAAACTGATTTGGCAGCAGTCTAAGCTTTATTGTGAGCACAGTTCCATCAATAATCTACTTGTGATTCGAGATGTCCTTTTGTTAGATACAGAATTTACTGTTGTTTACTGATCACCTTATTTGATGTATAAATTATACCTGTTCCTCCCAAACACAACAAATCTTCTGTATTATACCTGACAAACGTTGGGTAGAGCTCAGTGTTAACAAACACCACCATCTCAAAGGTCATCGTGATCCCCAATCGGCCGATGCATGCCACTGCCGTCTTAAACCAAAACATGCCTGCAAGAACGGAGAGAAACATTAAATTAAACATTAAAAGAAAACTTGGAAATCAACTTTCAAGAGCACTAAGAAAAATTCTGCCCCCTAAAGCTCACTGTCAGGAATGAAGGCAGTGATGAAGCAGGAGACTCCAGCTACAAAATTGGCTGTGGCGAAGGGGAGGCGTCGACCGATGCGCTCAATGGTGAATAGGATCAGGAAGGCGGCGGGAAACTCCACCAAGCCAGAGATGAGGAAGTCGATATAGACGTTTCCTCCCAGAATGCCCAGCCTCATGATCAAACCCTGGTAGACGACAGCACTGGTGAACCTGGGACAAAAACACATCTCATAAACTTTGAATCTTTATCCTAAATGGATTTTTTTAGTTTTGGATCAAGAAGATTCATTTATAATAACAGCTGTGTTCAGGTTCAATTAAATCCTTACCAGTTGTAGCTGAGGATAAAAGTGTGTTTTCGCATGTTTGGCGTTCTGATCAGGTCCATGAAGGAAGCGGTGGTGGAGTCTGCGTTATCATCTTTCAGGGTCTGCAGGATCATTCATATAACATCACATAGTAAAAGTATTTCTGGTTGTTTTTACGATTTAGCCTCAGCCTGTTTTACTATGTTTCTCCATAAAACTCTCCCAAAAAATAATGCAGTCTAACATATGCTCCAATCCAGATCATGTCTTTTTCATGGAAGTCATGAAACCACTTATTGGATCTTTTAAAACAGCATGGCTTCAAAGTAGAAGAGTTCAGGTACTGAACTGGCTTGCCTGGAGTCCAGACCTTTCACCAACCAAAAACATCTGGTGTATCATGACATGAAAAACGCAACAAGCAAGACCCAGAACTGTTGAGCAGCTAGAGTCCTTCATCAGACAAAAATGGGACAACATTTTTCTCCCAAAAGTCCACCAACTGGTATTTTCAGTTCTCACACATTTACAGACTGCTATTAAAGGGAAAGTGACAAACCCTGTCCCAACATTTTTTCTGATATGTTGCTGCTATCAAATTAAAAATGAGCAATTAAACCAGCACACGTGTGCTAAAAAATTTGATCTTTATTTAAAATAAATAAAATGTAAGTTTTATCTCAATTAAGAAGTCACAATGAATTAGACTCCAAATTGTTGTGTTACATGCTGATAAAATTTGATTCCAGGTAACAGATGCAGAGATTTTGTGTCTAACGGCTACCTTGATGTTCTTGGAAAGAGTCATCTTGTTTTCTTTGGCCATGCCCTCTGTGATCTTCACTGCTTTGGAGTTTTGGTTTTGAGAGAGAAGCCATCTCGGAGACTCTGGGATGAACCTGAAAATGTAAAATGTCAACAACAAATCTGATGTTAGTTACAAAACTATTTAAAGGTACAAATTCTTTATTTTTTTAATTGATAATGATAAATGGTGTGTTTATTTTTTCACTAAGACAAATAGATTTTTGGGTTCAAAGTATATTTTAAGGTTTAATGGGTCGTACAAAGAAAGAACAGGCAAAATAGACAAATCACGTAAGGGTAGCATCTGATCAAATATAGTGCTAAAGGTGCACAGTTTGACTAAGCGGCAAAAAACTAAAGGTAATAATATCTTT